>NC_060898.1:17030915-17330915 GCF_014805685.1 Silurus meridionalis
AACACAAACACAGTCAACAATTGAGATACTATTGAGATCTCAGTATGAGCATAAATGCGGAAACCTATTGTTATTGTACAAATTGTTTTGTTTTATTATTAATATAATTTTTATTATTAATATTCCCCCTAAAACTGATTGTGCAGACTAAACTGTAAGGCATAGAGAGTTGAAACTTGGCCAGATGGTAGAGCTCAATTTAGGGAGAGGATGACAAATTATCAACCCAGTTGGCCAAAGGGGGCGCTACAGTCGAAAAAAATCAATTTCACACATTTTTGGCCATAGCTCATACTAGTTTTATCGTAGACTCAAAACTTTCAGATGCTTGGAAACCTTGGGTCAAAACAAAAAAAAGGTTATGAGATATCTTCACAAAACTTGGTATATGTGTCTATATGCTCAATCTTTGGTAAAAGAAAAATATATTTTTTATATATTTGTGTATCTCAAAAAACATGGCCGCCATCTGCCAATTACTTGTGAGCACCTGTTAGACACCGGTACCAGAGGCGTATTACAACAAAACTCTTTGGGCATGTTCTTAATGTCTTGTTCATTATGACCTTCAGTATCTAATAGTACCCTCTAATAGCTGCAGGGGTTCAAGCAACTTAGGTTCTGAAGATCAAAATGAACAAGACAAGTGTCTTGGGTCCATATACCGAAATAATGCAGTTGTATAAGTTCATGTGAATGATTTTCCATCACCCAAAGACACAACCCTGCAGTCTGCAAGCAGACCCTTCTAAATATTCTCAAAAGACTTTTTAATCAAACTCTCACCTCCTCGTTGATGTACCAGTAGAGGCAGGTGTCTTTTAGCACCACCCAGTACTTCTTCCACTTTTGAGAAAAGTAGCTTTTGGCATCCTTCTTCTTCCAGAGCCAACCGGCGCAATCTCCCTGTCCCAAGTCTTTACAGGAAATTCTACGCTTACTGATAGATGATAGTGAGCCAGCTACAAAAAGACAAACGAGAAAGAAGAAGCTATTTATATATGTAAAAGTTTGGGATGTGCGATTAAATCAAGCTCATGCATCAAATCTGGGAAGAGTGAAACATTCCGTGTCTCACCTCTCAATTTCTTTTTGGACTTGGTCAGCACTGAAGACTGATCAAATGTCTGCAAAAAAATAATGCACCCATGTATGCTATAAGCAATAATTTGTGAAAAACAAACTGTGACAATTTCACCTAAAATCATTACAAAAATATAGGTCTGAATTTGAAATTAATCACTTTATCTATCACTTTATATATATATAGTTTTTTTAATAGCACAAATAATGTGTATTTGTTCATAATAAAACTATAATATCGTTTATTTATGCATATTACTCCTAGCAGCTCTAAACTTCAGGAAGTTGTCTGTTGATATGCGATGAAAGAAAAAATACATTTAAAAATACATTTCAGCACAGTGAAATTCTTTCTTCGCATATCCCAGCTTGCTCAGCTTGCTTTTGTTTCTATTTTTCTACAATGTGGTAGACATTACTTTGCCCAGAACTACTGAGTAATTCCTTTACATGTTAGATAAATAATTCACATTTTTAGAATATAAAATCATTCTTTAGTTACACTTACAAGGTAAATGGAGGAGGTGTCTGAGGTGGGTGTGGTTATTGATTCCTGTCTTAGCATTTCCATCTGAAGTGCTGGAACCAAGGCGTAATGGGCGGGGCTACTTCCTTTTTCATTCTTCCTTCTGCTCCGTCTGCTGCTGCTGCGTGCTATTGCATACTCCTCAGAACCCACCTTATCTTCTCCAACATAACGAATCATGGAGTTCTCTGTGTGCACAGTGATGTGACAATTAATTATCATGAATTACCGCAATGTGCAGAAACACCACTGCCATGGTAAATCTAATAAATCTGCATATCGCATCGGGAGCCACTGATGGATGATATAAGTAGTTATTGTGTACTAGTAACCAAACATAATTACATACTCCTGGCTTATAAAGGTGCCTTCTACCCTCTTTACTCTCTTCTCCTTCGCTAATGTACATTTTGTATTGCACAGATGTAGAATTCCTAATGTCAGTGTACAACTGTCAATATCATTTGTAAACATGACATAAATCTGAAACTTTATCCTTGATACCTACAGTCTCCAAATGTGACTAAACAGACTGAATTCTCTCTGCACTAACTCACTTTGTCATTCAGCCTTTCTCTGTGAATCAAATACCAGCATCTTGCCAAGAGTTTCCATGGCAATGGGGAAGCACAAAATTCAGAATTCTTCAGACAAAGAAAATTACACTCATGCAGAGAAACAGCGAGGCACACTGAGGAAAACGGGAGAGGGCAGGGAGGGAGGATCGACACAGAGCAAAAACCACAAATTACAAAGCACGATGAGAAGAAGTATGAGGGTCAGAGGGAACTGGATGGAGGAATCCAAATCATTATTTATATTTTAGGACCCAAAAAAACAACCACCCGCTGCCCTCCTACTGCTTCTGTCTCTCCCTCCTCCCTCACCCACCTCTCCTGAGCTCTTTCTTCATCTTGGCTGGGTCTTCATAGTCGCCCACCCAGTTATACTCCACCGGCATTGAGATGGGCCTCAGCCTTCCTGGCTCACACATACCGACGAAGTGAATCAGAATCACACCACGCTAATCAGCACACTGCACCTCACACAGTACAAAACAGCACCTATTTTTCTGATAAAGAGGAAATCTATAAAGGGATCAGAACGGGATGTTATCTGGAGAAGTGTGGCCCAGAAATGTTCAATCAGGGTTACTTTGAATGACAAAAAGCAGATATAATCCAATTTTCCAATTTAATTTAAGAAAGAAATATGTGGTTTCAAATCCAATTCAATCCAAACTCCAGACATACAACTATAAAGTTCTTTGTTCCTTTTTTGTCATTCAGTATGCTGTGTTTTTTAAGTCAAAAACGGGCCTTTTTTGCGTTCCAAACAGCATTAGAACACAAAGCCAATGGTTAAGTGGCACCATAAAAATCACTTTGAACATTCTCAAACTAACTTTGCTATTAATTTGTTTGCATTCGTTTTCTTTACTCGATTTGCTTCCATTTCAGTAATAAGCAGTGTATTGAGCAAATGTGATTATAGTCCGAGAAAATCGATCAAATTAGTCAGTTGTAATTTGATTGTAAAATCAACTCAGGGCACTTTAACACTTTTTACTCTTTTGCTCTTTTTAATCCTTTGGTTGTTCAAAGAAAAGAATCATTAGTTGTATGTCATATAATTTGGTTGAGTTTTAAAACCACAAATCGAAAAGCAAATAAAACAGTGTGTCTGAGGGATGTGTAGGTTCTCATTGCTCAGAAATCACAATATATGATCCAAAAACAAAGAACAGGGATGATTATATCATTCTATAAATAGATTTTGTTTATCACATCCAGCATTTTTGTGTCATTCCAAATATTCAGAACGCATCACATTTCTGCGATGCCATGCCTGTGTTTGGCTCAGTTTAGCAGCTCGTTTCTACCAAGAGTATTACCTCCTAAAATATACACAGTGTTTTGTTCATGTCCTGCACTCGGGTCAATTCAAGATCAAAACACAGAAATCGAAACCCTACAGTTCACTTGGATCTGTATGAAGAATGCTTCTTTCAGACTAGTTATTTTGGTTTGTGCACGAATGTGATTGCAGTATCCTCACCTGCCAAAACCGCCACACCAAGTGGAAAAAAGCACCAGGGTTCAAAAGTTCCAAACAACTAAATGCTGCACATGTAAAGGCAACCCCAGAGCTTTGCCAAAGGGTTACGAAATCCATTGCATCAAGCCAAGCCATGTCAATCTGGATTGAGTCAACAGAAGTTCAAAGCACGTACCATATGTCATAGTGCCGTCCCTGCGCACAGGAGGAGGCCCACGGTTCGGATCATACTCATAGCAGTAGAGAACCGCATCCTCTTCCATCACAGGAAACTGCCGTCGGCACTCCTGGTCGAGAAAAGAGTTTGGCGACTCAGAACGCTTAGCCACCTCATGCTGTGAAGTGTCACTGGCTGTGCCCTCTCTGCAAGGAAAAATGAAGTGTTTAGTGCTTCTCTTTTCCATGGGTGCATTTCGGGCACAATACCTAAAATGTAGCGTTTAAGATGGGTGAAATTATCAGTACATTTCCACTGTTTAACATTTAAAGCATTTGGCAGATGCCCTTATCCAGAGCGACTTACATTAATCTAATTTATACAACTGAGCAGCTATGGGGTTAAAAGCGTTGCTCAGGGGCCCGGGATTTGAACTCGCAACCTTAAAATCCACAGTCCAGTGCCTTAACCACTAAACTACCACCTCCTATAGGGTCGTATTCATTTTATAGACTAATGCAGATATGCTGCTAAAACAGAAAAACACTATAAAAGAGACAAATTTACTTTATTAAAATTAATCTAATTATGATAATGAGGAGCAACGTCCTCATATGGATGGATCCCCATCACCATCATACTCTTCACCTATCAGTATGTTATATGCAGTCTGCAAATGTTCCTCCATATAAGGCTTTTTCTCTGCTGGATATGAGGGGTGTGTATGTGCCTCTGTGTGTGTGTGTGTGTGTGTGTGTGTGTGTGTGTGTGTGTGTCTACCTGGGTGCATATGGCTCGTCCGGTGGTGGGGGAAAGTAGAGGTCCTGTAGGGCACAGCTGTCTCGCTTGGATGGTGTGCTGAGGGTGCTGGTGGGTGTGGCTGCACTGCTGCTGGGGCTTGCTGGAAAGACAGGCTGAAGGAAGAATGTTATTTTGTAATATACATCATGTTGTTATCCGTTTTACACATAATCTGTGTACAATCTGCATTTGTGTCTGTCATCCTGTCATCCTGTTTGTCATGTATCTGATAGTTCGCGAGAAGCCGTGAGTGGCTGGAAAGTTTGGAGTTTGTACTAATAAATTACATAACAATGTTTGTAAAACTATTTTATTATTGTATTATTCATTTAAAGTAGTAAATAAAACATTTATGACAAGTAATTCACAATTTTTGTTAAGTTTACAGTACAGTAAATGTACAATTCCACTTCAGATTTTTTGTTACTGTTACTCACAAGGGGTCTTAGAACGTAACCCCTACGAGTATAGATATACTGTATATATAAAAGCATCCCATATTATAATTCAAAATATGGACACTTCATTGGGTACTGGCTTTTCATATAAACTCTTCTTTACAGAAAATTACAGTTCACTGTGCTACAATTCTGACATTCAATCTGATAATACTGACATTTAATCTGATTTCCTTTTATAGCAGTTTATTGGAATTACATTTAAAGGAAAAGAAACTGCAATAAATATTGTACACACAATATAGTGAGAACATGTTCAACGCACAAAGGTTATTTTTTTTTTTTTACATGACTGACATGGTGATTTTTTCTGCTTGTTTAAATGACAAAAAACACAAATGGATTTTCCTTTGAATTACAAAACAGGCAAGACATGCAGAATTATCTAAAAAGATAGATCAAAGTAAAGGAAGTAAAGTACAGACAGGAGGAGGAGAAGGAGGAGAAAAATTTGCCATGCGCTCCAGTTGGTTCGAGCCCTTAGGGTGGAGAGATGACTTTTAATACAACGGGCTGGATTACTGTGGATCATAAGTTTGCACATACCACTTAAACACACTTCTATCCACTGACACAGAGCCCAAAAAGTACCTGTAGGGCCAGGGGTTTCCATCTCATGTTCTTCAGTAAGGCAGGGGTGGACGTGAGAGTGCTCTGAGGACGTTTCTTCAGTGTTAAGGACACTCCAGCTGGGTCACTACGCAAAGAGTTGACTAAGTTCTTTAACTGCCAGCCAACCTATACACCCACAAAAATACACACCTTTTTAAAAATCTGTTACAAACTAATTGCCATGCATGAATGAACAAACAACTGTACTGTATGTTTGAAATGTGAGTTTTGTGTGGCACTTGAAACCCAGAGAGTGAACACAGTAGATGCTAAAGTTAAAATATAAACAATAGACACACCACTGTCTGATGATTGACTTGAATGACCTCATCTCCGGCGTGAATTTTCTTACAGCGGTCTGCCGGAGACTGAAATAGATAAAGAAACAGAATGAGTAACAGTGAAAGAAAGTTAAAGGGTAAGATAAAATATATTATATAAAGGGGTTTTATTCATGGCTCTGCATATCCTGTAAATTCATGAAAAATCAGGTGTGTCAACAATTCCATACAGGGACATTGTGTTTCAATGGCCAATTTACTCTCTCTCACACACACACACACACACACACACACACACACACACACACACACACACACACACACACACACACACACACACACATATATATATATATATATATATATATATATATATATATATATATATTAATCATTATTTCTTACATTTTTTTTTCTTTTATATTTAAAGTCCCTTTTATTTAATGCACAATTTTCTGAGCAGCTGATCAGGTTCACATTTCACTGCAAGTTATATTCTGTATATATGTACTATGTTTGTGACAAATAAAATCTTGAACATTTTGAAAATCTTGAAACATGGATGAGATGTAAAATCATCCAAATGATATCATAATGATTGTGTTTAGTGTTTTCATTAGCCTTATGTGTGTTCTTCAAATACCAAAACCGCACCCATGTTTCACTTAATTTGTTGTGCCTACCATTTATTTGAAGCTCAGTAATATACCAGGGGAGAGCAAGAGGTCTCTAATTGTATTCAGAATGCATCCACATGCCAAAGTACACTTTAATTAAAGAATTTTAATTTATAGCAAAAGCTAAATTACAACTACAAATTCTGGCTGCGTATTTATCTTTTGTGTTAATGCCATGAAATACTAAGTGGAGGGAATTATAAGAGCAAATTGGGACTAGGGTTGCGATGCTCAAAAAGCAAAACATTTGTCAATATAGTGTATTTAGGGTCATTACACCAAGCAAACATCTCATCCACTTGTTTTTTCCTTACTTCACATTCACACAGTTGTTTGCAAATCATCTGTAACATATCTACTAACAGGACAAACATTTTATTCTCATGCTCATATTATTTCATATTATATTTTTTATTTGGTATCTTATTTAAATAATTTTTAATGTTTCTAGGCCAGTCATAATTTCTTATAGTACTCTAAAAAAAGCTGCAAAATGCAATAATGCCAGTGTTTATTAAAAGGTCTTTGTTTTGCATTATTCTTGCCCTGCCACCCAGTTGAAAAGCCAGTTATGAAATGCATAGCTTGAACAGTGTTTTTGTGTAAGAAAGAAGAAGACATGTCTTTGTTTTTAATGCACCTGTGATTTACTATGCAGTCGGAAGAAAAACCCAAAATAAAAAACTGCTCCTTTAAATCTTTTACCTCCACATGTCACAGATTAGTCTCAGTGTGAGCACAACATTATCAATTCAGCTTGAAAGGCCTAACCTGTCTGGCAGGTATGTCATTGCTGAAGTATTGTTTAAAAAGTGGGCCCCTACCCCCTCCGTGGTGCCTGTGATGACATGTAGGCCATCATATGTTGACTTGATGTACATGCCCTAAGGAAGGGCACAAACATTTCAGAGGAGTTACTTGAAAATCTTTGTAACACACAGACAATAGACACAATTGCACACTGTAACAGACTTTGATACACAAGCATCAGAATGGGTAGAGGGAGAAGGAAACATTGTGAGTCTGAGAGTTGGTTTATTTTTATCTGCCTTTGCTCTGCCTCCATTCAGCACTGACAGAAAGTGCTGCAGTGTGTGTCTCTATGTTTGTGTATATGTTGGTATATACGTGCATGTGTGGGCGTGAGCATTACTGCTCTAAGCTTCCCTAAGCCACTACATCCAGCATACATCCTATGAGTAGGAATGTGTAGCTCTGCCTCTGTGACATTAGGACTGTCATGCTGTGACTGTCAACATTTTAATATAATATGATTTACAGCTGCAATACAATATAGTGAAATTAGACACAATTTGTTACTGGTTATAACATACTATATCATTCATTTATTTTCAGGAAATGCTTCATTCTATTGATTGTCCTGGTAGATCCTGGGCTATCTAACACACACTTGTGAAATAAAATGAGTGACCATAATGGGCATGTTTCCTTTCCAGGGGCTGACAAATACAGAGTTCATGCCTCCTTTACTGGGGGTTATTGACCCAAAGAGCCATGCCCCTTTTACGGTAACTAACATGCAGAGAGGCAACAATTCCTTCCCTAAGAATCGAGGACACATAGGCAATTTCTCTTTTTATTGTAACTATTAAGCAGAGAGGCCTTGCCTTTTTTTTTACTGGTACTGACAGGTATAAAAACTCACTGTGACTGACAGGCACATAGTTCATGACTCCATAACTGTGCTTTAGATATGGGCAAATGTACATCAAAACAATGTACATTATAATCAGAAACATATCAGAGACGCCTATACAGATTTTACAACCAAATTTCCAAAAAAGTTTAAACTGTGTAAAATGTAAATAAAACTTGAATGCATTGATTTGCAAATCTCATTTTTTTCTCAACAGAACATGGAAAAGAAGAAGAGAGAAAAGGAACCATCTGGCTTGATATCAGCTCTCAGTTTGAAACGCTGCATCTCTGATGGTATGGGAATGCATTAGTGCCTGTGGAATGGGCAGCTTGCACATTTGGAAAGGTTCCATCAATGTTGAACAGTATATACAGGTTTTAGAGCAACAAATGCTTCCATCCGGAAAATGTCTTTTTTAAGGAAGGCCTTGTATATTTGAGCAAGACTTCATAGTAGAATAGTCCGGGTGCTGAACTGGCCTGTCTATATATGACAGAGGACATGATGCTACACAGTGGTAAACATGGCCTGTTTTGACCTGTTGCAACCATCAAAACTTTTTTCTTTAGAATTATATATATTTTCAGTTTAAACATTCGACATGTTTTTGTTTGTTTGTTTTGAATATGAATATGAATTGATATATAGAATATGGATTTATGAGATTTGCAAATCATTGCATTCTGTTTACATTTTACACAGTGTCCCAACCTTTTTGGAATTATGGTTGTACCATAATACACAGTGAAAGTGATAAGAAATGAAATGCAAAATATAGTGCACAAAGTGGGTCCTGACACCCACCAGCCCCTCTGTCGATTTGATATTGTCCAGTTGCACCACCTCCAGGTGAGCAGCCTGGGATACCATGGGGTCTGAGGAGAGTGTGATAATATGGTCACATACATCAGAGAGCATCTTACACTAAAGGGAAAAAGACAAGAGACAGACAAATTGGTTTGCAGATGAGGAAAATAAATTGTGAAAGAAACTTAATTCTCTTAAAAGCTTTGATTAGACTTTTAGCCCCAATTACTAGTTTTTCTTTTTTAAATCTTGCCAGTTTTTATCATATATGATATAACCTTAAACACATAAAATATAGCCTTAATATAACCTTAAATAGCTTAGTTTTTTTTAAACCCTGCATTTTCACAATTTAAAAAGTAAATAAACATTTATTAAATAATACATATAAAGAACATTCTAATAAACACAAATTAAATATAAATTATAATCTGGTATTGTTTTATATATGTGAAATTTTAATTATTTGATTATATGGACATACATGTGATAATAGTCATTTTGCTTGTTCAGCTGATAAACCGAGCAGTTTAGCTCTTTCTCTCCCTCTGCCACAATCAAGACCCCCTGCTGTGCTGCAATATGCTGAGCTTTTGACTGCATGGTCACTGTGACACCCCTCAACACCATCTGTGCTGATGATAAGAGATTCTGTGTGATCGCAGCATCATCATGAGACAGACTGCCTGCATTACATCATTACATCTCTTTTCAGGCTACCACAGACTTGTGCTCATACCGTCACCTGTTCATCTATCTCCCTTTTGTCACTTTTTGTCACAAATTATTGTGTTTTCATGAATGAAAACACAATAGTTAGATGAGAAAATTCTTGGTGCAGCAGCTAAAGATTTCTTTCTGTCTCTCACAGAAGGCACGTGGTTCTGTCATGGTATTTATAGCAGAAGAGGGCAGCGGTGTCCTGACCAGCACTGCAGTGTGGCACAGATGAGCTGCAGAGCTCTAAATCACATGCACACACACGCACACACACATACGCACGTATACACACACACACAGACATACATATACTTCTTCTCTTACCACATGCAGTATTTTATTCTCCGTTTCATACACCGTGTTGTCCTGAAAAAAAGGAAGAACAAATAAATTTGCATAATATCTATCAACATTTTCTGCATATTGCAAAAGCAGTCAAGACATGTTTGGGGCATGGTAAGAAAAATGTATATCACAGATGTGTCTATATGCAAAGTTATACATTTTCATACTACTTTTAATGCATCTGTAAATACAAGTAGAACTGACTATGCTCCTGCAGCCAACAGGAAATCCTAATCATTTACTAATGAAAGCAAGTGAGGCAGGCCAGTATGTGTGCTGGTGCCAGTCTTGTAGCCAAATCATCTCTGAGGTGCAGGCGATGCCTGAGTTCCCTCTCCTCCTCAGACAGATGAGTGCGGTGTAAGTGAGTCAGCCCTCCCACACTATGCCTGCGCTTATTCCTCTACACCTCCTTTGCTCATTTCTTTCTCTTCTCACCTCACCTTCTCTTTTCCTTGCACCACTCTGAGCCGACTATGTGGGTGGTGGCGACCACATTCTGAGTGGAACTCCGCTGTCCAGCTTTAGAGCGTTTTTATAACTAACAGGCAACAAATTTGGAGTGTTGCTTAGCCGAAGCCTTGCAGTAATTAGGATTATTATATAACATATATTTTCACAACATGCATGTCAGTCAGTTTTAAAAATACCAGGCATCTCCAGCACACACACGCAAGCACACGCGCGCACACATACACGCACACCATTATGGCCTAATTCTAAAATGCAAAAGTTCTGGGACATCAGTTTTTCTTTCCTCCCACAGGAACTTGGCTGTCATCATGCCCCATACTGCAGATACACTATTTCAGTCCAGAGCACAGAGCTGTAAGTGAGAAAGAACATCCCTGTCCTCCTTCTACAGAATCCTCTGGCCTGAAATAATCATCCCACTCGCAAACCTGTGCCCTTAAAAATCTTGCCAATTTAAAATACTTTGCAAAGTCAGTAAAAATAGAAGATTGAGAAAGCTGAGCGAGCTGTAGCTCCGGTGTTGCGTACCTGTTGCACGATTGTGGTTAGTTCTAGACAAAGCTGGATCACGTTGTTCCTGGTCAGGGAATAATCGGCCACTGCGGCAAAAGGAGACCTGAGGAAGACGTGACACCTGGAATTAACCAGTAGATCACTCTTACCCACAGCCTCATTAAAAGGAAATTACACTCAAAGATTCATGACATGGCACATCTATGCTTACAAGTTAACTGGGATTTTAACCCTTAAATGCATTGTTTAAACATGAAAAACACATCTGTACAAACATGAAACAAAAAAAGATTTCCATAATAGTGTAAAATTATTCTATTGACAATATCCAACTAATCAGCAGCATCTTGTGACCGTAGATTTTTGTGGTAAGGACAACATTAATAATGGCATAGCTTTAAACTAATTAAGCTGATAACACGTTTGGAATTTGTAGAGACCCCATAAAAGGCAGCTGAGAGTTGGCATTATATTGTCACCCATTCATGCAGTTCAACAACTAATTTTGAGGTGGTTTAGCCATTTCTTCATCTTTGTTTAATACAGCAGGTTTTAGCAGTTGGTTTTAGAAAAAATAAAGAAAAAAGGAAACAAAGGTCCCGCAAGAACATTTGTCTTCTTTTTCTCAGTCTTTGCATGGTGCACACACATTTCTGACACTGGTACAATCTGTTCCATAATCTGCCTTTCACTCTCCCATTCTTGGAAATGTATCTTAGAATGGAGATGGTTTTGTAAATCAATGACACACTGTCTTACACTTTGTCTTTATTTGTGGGTATTTGTTACATTTCATTTCCAATTGTTTGCTATGAACCAGATCTGGGAAGCTGTAGATTATTTTTAAAATGCCCGATTTGGCAGAAAACCTGCCAATGCTGTCATTAACTGTGATGCCTGCGCTCCTCCTCAAAATCCTGCCCCAGTGGGCCTTAATTAGGGCTTATGAACTTCTCAGTTTTGACTACTTGGTGCATTAAAATAAAGGTATGCAAGGCTGTGAGTGTCATTGTGCAACATATAGAAAGGTGACAATGGAAAATCACCTTACAAAAATCATTAGTTACTCTAAAGAGATAAATGAGGAAGTGGGGGATCA
Organism: Silurus meridionalis; assembly: GCF_014805685.1. Classification (NCBI taxonomy): domain Eukaryota; kingdom Metazoa; phylum Chordata; class Actinopteri; order Siluriformes; family Siluridae; genus Silurus; species Silurus meridionalis. The sequence goes on from NC_060898.1 coordinate 17,043,187, forward strand.
GCAGATAAGATGTTGGGCTACTGATCGGATGGTCATGGGTTCAAGTCTCAGACACATCAATCTGCCACAGCTGGGTCTTTGAGCAAGGCCCTTAACCCTCAATAGCTTAGCTGTTTTAATGAAATAACTTCGCTCTGGATAAGTTCAAATGCCGCAAATAGAATGTAGATAAATATTATTTTACTGAAATTTCAAATTTATGGGCTTGTGAGTGGGGATCATTTTGTTGAACACTTGATATTGCCTGAGGCTCTGCCCAACGCACCCTTATGAACAAGCCAGCCTGCAAGCCAAGCCATATATAATACTAGCCTATAAGAGATTTTATTCCTGAGATTATAAGTGACCTGAGATATGCATTTCACCACGCTTAAGATTACAGACTCAATAGGAGTGTATGTGGAATTTTAATAAATAAGAATTTTTAAATAATACACTGAAAAAAGCTCCAAAGGTCAAAACTCATGAACCCATGAAATGTCTGAGGACAGCTGATGGAACAACTTATGATGTATATCCTCATACAGTATAAGGACAAAAATATGTAGTCAAAAGACCATGACACCCATGTGTTTCTTCCTCACACTGTTCCCACAAAATTGTACTGAATGTTTTTGTAAGCATTTGCATTACAAGATTCATTCATTGGTTTTAAGAGGCCAAAACATGTTCCAGCATGACAATGCCTCTGTACTAAAAAAAAAACACTCCATAAAAACATCATTTGTCAAGGTTGATGTGAAGAACTCAAGTGGGCTACACAAAGTCCTGACCTCAACCCCACTGACCATCTCTTGACAGCAGTGCCTGACCTCACTAATGCTCTTGTGGCTGAATGAGCAAAATTCCACAAAGCCATGCTCCTGAATCTAGTGGAAAATATTCCTAGAAGAGTGGAGGCTATTATAAGAACAAAGGGAGATTATATCTGAAATAGGCTGTTCAAAATGCTTGAATCGGTGTGATGGTCAGGTGTCCACAAGATTCTGGCTACAAAGTGTATGTCAATGAATATTTATATGACATACGTCACAGCTGGGGAAATTAATTTACCACAGAGGATTTCAGGACAAGCTTGAGTTGAAGTAGCTGGGGTGACACAGCTTCATAATTTCCTAATCATTATTTGTTTCCTCTCCCTGCAGTGACTTGTGTGGGCTCACAAACCTCCACAAAAAAGCAGAAAATAATATTTAAGCAAACATTTCTAAAGAAGATACTTTGCTGTGTAGCACTAAATTAGGTTTGCAAATAATTATCTACATTTGATATGTGGTTTTGTGCAGACAAATGAATTGAATAAGAAATTTGCTTCCAAAGAAACGATCAGGAAAGCTTTTGTCATTATGTGCTATAATTGAAGTTGAATAGAATCTGCATTACAGGTAGTCGTCGACTTACGACCTATGCAACTTACGACCATTTGATTGCTAGCCGCGGCGTACGACAGTGCGTACCAGCTTCCGGCATAATTTCACAGCACTGTACATATAGCCTACTCTACTTACGACCAAATCGTGTTACGACCGATCTGTCGATCCCAATCGTGGTCGTAAGTCGATGACTACCTGTATATAGTCTCATTGAAAATATTTATTATCAAAATTTATCAACTGCCCTTCATGTTCCACTATGTGGTTTTCTTTTTTTTCTTTTTTTTTTATTAAACATATATATTCACTCAGTATGGACATGTTTAAATGATTGTTCATTGTTTTGCATATATACAGGGTTATTCAAAAAGTATGAACCGATATCATGACGCATTGCTTCAGTTCTCAAGCATCGTCATGAAATGAGTCAGTGACCAAATGAAATTTGTAAGGAATCTCAAGCACTCCTCTGCTCATTAGGATAATGACAAGGAGTTTTTATTATTTTTCCTTAATAAAATATTGCGTAATGAAATCGGTTCATTCTTTTTGAATAACCCTGTACTACAGATGTAGTAAATAAAGACATATTACTTCAATGGCAAACTGTGCATTTATGAGAAATAGAGAGAACGCAAAGTAAAGGCTGAGAAAACACTGTGGTGTTTTCTTGAACCACTGCACATTTTTATTGACGACAGGCCAGTAGAATAGAGCTCAGTGTGTGGTGGCAATTATACAAATCATAGCCATTACAGTAAGTACCATTTTGTCACTAGAAGAGCCCATTTTCAGTGAGGACAAGTCAGTAGAGAACTATAATGACAGGATTTCAGTGAAAAACCTTAAAACAGCAATAACTAGACATATGGACATAAAAATCCCTAAACAAAACAAAGAGTAAAATCCAAGGCTCTATATACCAAATAGCCAGCTTGCAGGTATATTATTAAACTGTAACACATCTTGTTATTTGCACTATAATTTAAACACACATCTATCTGTCATAACCCCAAACCTAACCATCCTCCTCTTTTCCCGTCTCTCCGATATTGTTGTGGTTCCCATGGCAACAGTCGGCACTTGCTTGTGTTGTCATTTTGTTTGCGATTTAACCGTTTCAATCCTTGACATTCCAGTGCATAATTTTGCCCTATCTGAGCATTAAACTATGTTGCTGAGATCTATTTTAAAGTGGTAAAGGGGAAAACACAATGAGTCACTATTTGTACATTTCTGAAACTTACGGTACATGACAAAAAAACATTTACACCAAAGGATCTTCATACCGTGAAATTCTTACTGTAAGGGCAGTGCCTATAAACAGTAAAAACTCCTGCTGGCATTACATTAGCAGTAAACAGTAGCCGAATAAGCATGAGATCCTGCCTGGATAGCCATAATTAAGGGGCACAAAGCAAGAAATTATCTGCTCTCTGGAATTATGGGGATGTGCATTTAGGCAGAAGAGACAGGGGCTTAAACTAACGAGGAGGTGTGTCTAACTGCGAGCTGGAATGAGAGTGATATTAGGGCACACACTCTAACACAAACAAAGCTTTAAGCTCAAAGCTGATTCACGCACTAATTTCTAGGCCAACTCATCCAAACGCCTTTATGTAACCGCTTCAGTCTTTTGTTTTGCACTTGTTTCTCAACTGATTGCACAACATACACTTTACATAATAAAAATAAACACGAGTGTCATTAACCTGGTAAAATCGCATTACATGAGTAGCAACAGATAAGAAAAAAAAGAAGATTGCTTTGATAACACATTGTACAGACATGATTATGAATAATTGTGCTTTAATGTGGTGTATGGGCAGAGCTGACCTGTCTAGCCAGGCCAGTAGACTTTTTGCAGCAGCTATTAGATCCACCACGGAGGTGAGGAAGTCATTCGGGAGCTTGCGTGTTGCTCGGCCATCATAGTGACCACCTCGTCTGCGACCTGTTATGAAGTTCTGTAGGTTTTTAGCAGAGGCGTTGAGCTTATGGGACAGAGTCTTCAGATTCTCTGTCTCTAGACCATAGTTCTGACAACAGACACAAGAATCAGTTACAGAATCACTGAAAAGTTACATTTGAAAATTAAAAAGGCATAATATAGCTCATGTAAATCTAAGAAGAAAAGGAAAACATAAAAATGTACAAAACACAATGGCAAATTTGCATAATATTACTAAAGAACTTATAGAATATTTAGGAAGATTTCCATGTCCAATATATATCCTGCATTGATAGTTACATATATGTACATGCCACAAAAATGTATACTCACAACCACCAATGTATATTTCATTCTATTTTTAACAATATATTTTATGAATCATTTTTCTTGTTTCCAGTTGGCCGATGACCTGAATAAAGCTTGGGGTCAGGCAGAGAGAGGAAAAATCGATGGAAATAGACAGACAGGAGCAGTAGTGATAAACTAACTAGGAAAGAAACTGTCAAAGAAAATGATTAAGAATGCCCTGTAGAGTTTTCTGTCAAGGTTTCTATATTCTGTGACTGAGTATACTAGGAAGCTTTATTTCAAAACAACAGTGTTGTTAGTTTTTGTATTTATTACCTTCCATTTTCATTATAAAGCCTATATGATTTTCTGAGAACAATTTTAAAGGTTTTTAAAGAAAGATCAAATAACCTGAACAATGATTTCAAGCCACTTTCAAATTCGGATCATGTAAATGCACTTTGCCTGCAGGGAAAAAAAAGTTTGTACAAGCTGTCTGTAGAGTATTTGTGTCTGACATTACATTATATTCTAAAGATGAAGCAATCGCAGCAATGGTAGCCTGTGACATTTTCTACATACTGTAAGTTCATAATTGATCTAATAACATAGGTGATTAGCAACAGTCTCTCTCTGCCGAACAGACTGTAGTTCAAGAGTTACTCATGCAAAATTAACAGCCATGCTGGATCACACAGTCTCACAGATGGGTATACACTGATGGATGCATGAGAAAGCCTGTAATAACTCCAGGCAGAGCAGCAACACCAGAAGATCACAGGATCACTTTTATGTAGGGATTATGGAGGGAATTTTACTAATTCGTTGTTTTCATAGTACCTGCAAGCTCCACCCCCAGCACCCCCACCCCCACACCACCACCACCATCCCTGATAAATGTTGGCTGTCATCATACTGTACATGTGCACAACATGACTTCACACCCACAAAGCTACACATGCGAACCCCTGTAGGCATGTGAAAGACTCAATACTAAGGGAAAAGAAATGAGTAATCATAATAGTACATCGTGCCACGCTGGTCCAACTTAAAACGGCATTGCATACCAGGATTTAGTAAAGGAACCAGGCTAAAGCACATGACTAATGAACGGGAGGCCAAACTGGCACATCCACATTCTCATGTGTTTTTTCATTCTCTATTCTTTGCAAACCCTGATCATTCACAAGCATATTGCTTTCTCAAGCACTCCTTGTTTTTTGTTGTTATTCTTCCCTCATTCCTATTCTTGCCGCCCTTTCATCGACTCTCCCACGCTCATGCGCTTTTCTTTTCAATTGTTTTTTCATTCTTGTCCTTATTTCCAAACAAGCACACAAGAGAGTAAAAAAAGTGTGGGGGGCTACAGCAGTTAATAAGACATGGGATTTAAAGATCAGTAGACTTTTGCTAATATTTGGCTAACATCAACGTCTTCAACGTCTCCTGACTAGTAAGTACTTTTAAAAAAGGAAAACTGCAGTCACAGTTGCAGGGCCTTTATCCAAGAAAATGACAAATAAAGTGTTCCACAAACATCCAACATTTCAGGACAGGGAGGCATCTGTAGTTGCCAGTTAATCCATTTCTTCTTTCTAACTAGCTCAAACTGGAGGTGTACATGGTTGGGGCATGGATTTAAAGGGGATATTAATCATTATTCATTGTATTTCAGTCAATTTTTTTTCCAGTGACTGAAAGTTTTTCAGCAGTGCACAGAATATTCAACTTTTTTTTTATTTAAAAAAAAAAAAAAAAAAAAAAAGCTCCTGGCTTCATCAAAGCTACTGGCTTTGATATCAGGCAAGACCCCCTATGTGGATAGTTCCAGCAGCCAGTCAGCATTTAGCAATTCTGTGGTGAGTCACACTGCATTAGCAACAGTCACTGGTGTTCTTGGGAAAGTTGTAAGGACACTAATGTAGGGATTACTAGCCAGTAATCAAATCCCACAGCAGCTAAAGCTACCTATTCGCTCTAGTTTTCATAATGCTGTAATGGCTAGTCATGTTATTAAAAAGGAGGCTAAGATCCAATGTCTATCAGTAACAACAACCCTAAAGGCGGTTACATATGCATGTATGAATCTTCAGCCTGGGCTAGAAAGAAATCAGCACCAACTTAACTTTTACCATGTCCTGGGAATTTGTATTGCAATGCCCACATTGGGGTGCTGTTCAGAATTCAGAGTTCAAAATAAATAGATAGAGCTTCTAAAAAAAAAAAAGGAAAAAAAACAAAAAAAACATCAGAATTACCTTGGCTAATATGTTTGATTAGTGTAGAGCAGGGGTCAGCAATTAGATTAGTTAAAATTTACACCAAGTAAATGTGTGTATATGTGTTTGTGTGGCCTCACCAGTGCACACAGCAGGTCCACAGCCTCCAGGATGAGCTCCTGGTGGCCAATGCGAGAAACTCCTAGATCTTCCAGCTCCTGATGGGTGATGCGCAGTAGCTGCTCACCTCCCACCTTCTCCTGCTCAAAGTTCTTAATGTACTGCTGCAGACAGTCATCCAGACCTGTGGCCAAGCAACACATATGTATGGCACATGTAACATAAACATAACACTGACAATAGTATAGTTGAGGGCATATTCATGTCTTCAAGCCATAATGAAAAGTTTGTATGCATTCACCTAGTGCAGGCTATTTTCTAAATCTAATTTATATTATTTGCAAAATAGAGTCCATATAAAACTACAGTTGTGTTCAAAATTATTCAACCCCCAATGCTGTAAATGGTTTTAGGAAATTTAGTGTACATTTGTAATTGTATTCAGAATGAAATCCTACAAGGACTTCTTAAAGAACCATATGCAACTAAAATGACATCAATTAGTTTTGTAATACAGTAGTAAATGTTTCTTTTGTGAATTCTTCATTGACATAATTATTCAACCCCTTAAAGACTACCACTCTGAAGAACAGAGATTCAATCAGGTATTGAAAACACCTGTGGATATCAGGGAGCAGCAATAAAGCATAATAAGCACCAATTAGGCAGCTTTAAAATGACTGTGATACTCAGCTCCTTCTAGACATTTACTGGTGTGGTTACAAACATGGTGAGGTCAAGAGAATGGTCCAGGAAGACAAGAGAACAGGTGATTACTTTTCACAGGAAGGGCAATGGCTATAAGAAGATTGCAAAGATGGTCAACATACCAAGAGACACCATAGGAAGCATCATTCGCAAATTCAAGGCAAAGGGCACTGTTGAAACGCTACCTGGTCGTGGCAGAAAGAAGATGCTGACTTCGACTGCTGTGCGCTACCTGAAGCGTAGAGTGGAGAAAAGTCCCCGTGTGACTGCTGAGGAACTGAGAAAAGATTTGTCAGATGTGGGTACTGAAGTTTCTGCTCAGACAATACGGCGCACCCTGCGTAATGAAGGCCTCCATGCCAGAACTCCCAGGCGCACCCCCTTGCTGTCCCCAAAGAATAAGAAGAGTCGACTGCAGTATGCCAAAAGTCATGTGGACAAACCACAGAAGTTTTGGGATAGTGTTCTGTGGACTGATGAAACAAAATTAGAACTGTTTGGGCCCATGGATCAACGCTATGTTTGGAGGAGGAAGAACAAGGCCTATGAAGAAAAGAACACCTTGCCTACTGTGAAGCATGGCGGGGGGTCAATCATGCTTTGGGGCTGTTTTGCTTCTGCAGGTACTGGGAAGCTTCAGCGTGTGCAAGGTACCATGAATTCTCTTCAGTACCAGGAGATATTGGATGACAATGTGATGCAGTCCGTCACAAACCTGAGGCTTGGAAGACGTTGGACCTTTCAACAGGACAATGATCCCAAGCATACCTCCAAGTCCACTAGAGCATGGTTGCAGATTAAAGGCTGGAACATTTTGAAGTGGCCATCGCAGTCACCAGACTTAAATCCGATTGAGAACCTCTGGTGGGACTTAAAGAAAGCAGTTGCAGTGCGCAAGCCTAAGAATGTGACTGAACTGGAGGCTTTTGCCCATGATGAATGGGCGAAGATACCCGTAGATCGCTGCAAGACACTTGTGTCAAGCTATGCTTCACGTTTAAAAGCTGTTATAACTGTAAAAGGATGTTGTACTAAGTACTAAGATTGAATGTCACTTGGGGGTTGAATAAAACTGATAATGATGTGAGCTCAGAAAAGACATTTGTGGTTATTTCATTATAAATGTTATGTTATATCTGTCTGACCTACACGTGCCTCTTTGATTTAATTGTAAGCAGGATGACTGAATGATCATAATCAATGTCAAACCGACCAAAACAATCAATTTCAGTGATAATTGAATAATTTTGAACACAACTGTAGGTTTGGACACTAAAATGAATTAATACATTTATATTGAAAAATTACAGTTCAGGTTTTAGAGAGTCACCACCATAAAATCTGTTTGCTTGAGTATTAGACAACATTCTGTACGCTACTTCAAAGGAGAAAAAACATACAGATCTGATTTTATCACAAATACAACAACAAATACTACTGATGTTAGCAAGTAACAATAATATGTAATTTTCGCACTTTATAATGCTAACAGTACACTATTAGATCAAATTAAGGAGCCGATACAAGCAAATGTAAACTATATCAAAACAGATCAACAAGTGACAAGCTTAAAGACAATAGGCTAACATTTTAAGTCTTAGAAAGGCTAAAAAACATCTATTTCAAACTTTCAGAATAATTCATGTTGATCATCAGATTGTGGAAATACATAAAGGGATGAAATTATTCATAGTAGAACTGTAGACAACCAGCTATCAGACAGTAAGCTAGTCAGAAGCAAGTAATTAGCATGTTTTACTTTTTTGGATCTTGCCTCACCCTGTGTGTTTCTAATTGGAATGATAACATTTTAAGTATGCTGCTCAGCAGTTATTTTCCTTATGAACTCTTAACCGCTTTTTCTAGGGAATGCTTTGTGCTCTGTTTTATTTTACCTTTTCTAGCCAGAAGTGCATAGCAGATTTATAAAATAAAACAGTTTTAAAAGAATACACAGTTCACATCATATGTTTTAATATATTTAAAATAATTGTGACATTGTATAAGCATCATCTCAAGACATTATACTGACAGATATTTTCAACAACCAGGACATACTTCTTCCTAAATCTCAGGCTGATAGGAAATGTTGAGGTACAATACTGCAGTCACAAACTCTTTTTGCTATCTATTCAGAAGCCGAAAGAAAGTTCAGTGTTCGCACATGGATGTTATCTTATTATAATGGAAATGAATGCAAAGCATTTTAAGATAAAAAGCAGTGTAAGCAAAAAAGGTGACCATGTTGGCTGGATTCGCATGCTTCTGTTATTTTAGCACTGGCATTATATCTTACTCAATTCTACATAACTTTGACTTCAGACCCTGCTGCAAAACAACTTGGATGGCTTTTATCATGCTAATGAAAAAAGTATTGTATTACAATTAGGTATGCAACCAAGCATCAGTTCACCTAATCAATGTTTTTGTGAACTGGTACTGTTTTAATGAAGATTTCTTTTACATTACTGATATTTGGTGCATTTTATGTGCAATAATTCCATACCAGCTATACATAGAACTGACAGTAAACTAAAGATCTACTGTCAATAATGCTGGATACTATGCATTTGTTACATCACAGCAATTTCTTTGTCTGTCATACATTATTTATACATTATACAGTATATCATATGTACTATACTATATGTACTATACTATATATATAGTGGTACACTACAGTGTAGAAATACATAGTAGAAATGACAATAAAAGCCTCTTGACTTGACTTGATATATTTCTTTTTAATCTATGGGAAGCCCTTCTGCTTTCATGTGTGTTTCTTTTGCACTTAACCACTGACCTAAAAGTACCATTACCTCCAAGTTCACAGGGCAAGAAAATTGCATGGGTATACTCTGCTAATGGCATCACTGTGAGTCTCAAGCATATGCTGACTGTGTGCTGACACAGAAAACACTCAGAGGAACAAAATGTGAAGCGACTCAAACTTCATGGCCAGACAGACATCTAATGTGGGAGCTTGTGTAAGTTTATGTTTATTTGTTAGTGGCTGCATTTGTATTGTCATACAATGGCACAATGTTGTTAAATGTACATAAGTAGAAATTTGGACACGATTGCATGCAAAGACAAGCGCATAATATCACAATACACAGCACAGGGTTAGTTGTGAAGAAAGCAGCTGTTCAAACATTCACAGACATTAGATAAAGACGTGCACACACACACACACACACACACACACACACACACACACACACACACACATACACACATACACACAAACACACACAAATCTCACATAATGAAATGCCTAGGTGTCAGAAACAGATTTCCATGGATTTAAAGGACTATTGTCATTATTAAGGGTACAAGTGCTTGGCAGAACCTCATGGTTGTCAGGGAAACACCCCCACAATATCACCACCACACACTGACCCTCCTGAAGCATGTTTTTCTCTCGCATGCTCACTAAATAAAGACAATATTTCCAACAACTCTATATTTACACACCTACCATATTCTGTGAGCTATCCCCACGCAAATTAAAAGAAAATAGGAAACTGTAATCTCCTTGAAGCACCACACAAAATACTTGTTGATAATGAAAAGCAACTGTGATTAACATTTCATTGTAGACATTCAAGAATCAAATATACACCAACACACATACACTATCTGTTACTCCACTATTCCTCAGGGTTCAGGATGTAACAGAATATGAATATGTTATTTGGATTCGATATATAATGTTCTAAACGGATAAAGATACTATTAAATTCAGCAGTGTTTATGCTGACAATTGTGCCATTTGTATTTCTGTTTATTTTTTCCTTTGTTTTCCAGTCTTTCTGGTATAGACTGGTAGTCTTCAAAATTAAATGAACAACAAAACAAAAAATCATCAGTTCAAGTTTAGATACAAATATTTACAGCAATGAACAGATGCAGCTATAGATAGTGGCACTGCATTATACCATTGTTATGTTGACTGTTCACCTTCTCCTCCTCTCTACCTACTTCTTATTCCTGCCCCATACCCTTTTTGTTTTCTCAGTGCCCCAAAATCTCTAATTCTCTTTCTTCATTTCTCTTCCTGAGAAAAGCAGGGGGCTAATCTAATAGAATAAGCCACGGAACAGATCACTGTAATCAAACCTTAGATGTGGTACTTAATCCCTTTTAGCATGTTCGTGAGCCAGGCTAGGGCGTAAAGAAAACCAGTAAAAATCTCAAAGTGAGAATTTGCAGCTTTTATTCTGATTCAAGGTTGGGAAGCTTATTTTAACCCGATCCAAAACAAAGAAATCACCTCGGTCTGTCACTGTAGGTTGCTATAGAAACAGTACCTGGACAAGTAACTTTGATTAGGACCTCATTATACACTAAATAGTAATGTGCATGTGTCTGTGATTTATGCTTGATGGCTAAGTAGTTCAGCAGCTAATGAGAGCTTTGGCATCATAAAGGTCTTGCATCAGAGGGTTATTTAGATGGATTTGTGCTGTTTGTGTTGGTGGGTTCAGGCAGAACTGCTTAAAAAGCTCAGTACGGCAGGTTTAAAAAAAAAAAAAACACCTACACGCATCAGCAATTCCACTCAAATGTCAAACATACACTGGAATAATCACTTAAAATCTTATTTCCGATTTAAAAAAACCAAGGACAACCTTAAGAAAAGAAACCCCCCATCATTATTAATTATTAGTATACAATGTAACATGCATAGTATATGTACATAATTAGGTCAAACATATTACTTGTTATACCAGCATTTACTTTTTTAATACTTTAAAACACAAAATCAGTGACAATTTAATTTTCTGAGTACAAGTGCTTAACATAATAACACATCAGCCAGTCAGTGTCAATATTCACTTATAAAACAATTTATCTTATGTGTGTTAATGAGCCCTTGGGTGTTATTTTGCTCAAACTTTCTGCTGACTGCTATAAATATATTCGAGAGGAACATCAAAGCTGTTAATTACATTTAGATTAACTTGTTAAAGAAGAAAACGTTTCGCACTGAAAATGTGCCATCCGCATTTTCAACTGTGTTTATACTGACAATTGTCACGTCTGCTACACGTACCAACAGGAGCTCCTATTCCTAAGATACACACTCCCCATAAATAGAGCCATTTTAATTAATCTTTGTTAAGTCACATATCATGCACTCTAGTGATGTTACTGGGCCTCGTGGTGGTAAATTTGTTTTCCCGGCCTTGAACTTGTCAATTTCTCTCTATTAGAATTAATATCTTTTCCATTATACTTTACCTGTTTATCACCTTATATTGTTGGCATTTATTTGCACCATTAAGCAAAACCATGCATCTGATTTCAAATTCTGTCTGGGCTTGACAGAAACAAACATTCCTAAATGCGTTATTATTTCTAAATACATAAGTATTTATGTAATGTATTGTAATTCATTATTGCATAGCAGAACACCATCAAACAGAAGAATACATTATTTCAATTGGATATTCAGTATTACCAAGAAAGTATTACAAAAAATGACAAGTCGATGCTCCAAACTCTAAAGTGAACACAAGCCTAGAGAATGTGTCTACCTATCAGGACACTTTGGGCAAATACAGGCTTGTTAAGGATTTAGGAGAAAAAGCTGAAAGTTGAAATAAAAAAAATTCTGGCTAGCATTGACAAGTAGCTGCATTGTACCACAACTCTGACTCTAAATGCCGATCCATGACCTAGTCACAAATGTGTACAGTCCCTCATGAAGAGCCATCATATATAATCTCATCTCTGACCTCATAGATTTTGAGGACATTAAACACCTGGTAATTATAGCTACTCTGACAAAGCTATTAATCAAACAGCAGAGTGTAGTGTGTTAAACGAAATCATTAATCTCTTTCAAAAGACACATAATGATTAGCCATCCAAAGTCAAAGACATATAAGCTATTGAGTAAGCAAAGGAGAAGGTGTGTTTGCACAGAGGATTCAGAACCTTTTAAAGAACTGAAGTGATGCACATAAAAATTAAACAGATACTGGATGTGTCAATTAATAAAGGATTCATCAGTTCAAGCTCAAAGCAAAAGCACAGAAACACAGTGCACATAGAAGAGACTGAGAATCCACATGGGGAAAAACTGACATTTCATGATAGCAGTGTATTGTACATACAGTATCAATAGGTTGAGGACAAATGTAATTTTCGGTCAAATGAGACCATAACCCAGACACTCCAGACACTATGTTGCAAAATTGGTAAAATTGATTATTAGCTGGTCAAATTTACCACTTTAATCCTAAATTTTATTTAATTAAAATTATCAATTAAAATGTTGTTTAAAAGTTTCTAAGAATTAAAGTAGATCAAAATCATAAAGCCAGTATCATGAGATGTATCGTTACAGCGCTACTTAACAGATATGCAAAAGATTGTTTAAGATTCCACTCTGCTAGTATCGAGTCTGTTGAGTGGACCATACATGTACATAGAAACTGGTCTAGACACATTCTGGGACAATACCAAAAGTTTATTATTATCTTTAGATTATGCAGAGCATCCACCAAACAAACGTTTTTGTGATCAGGGAACTTTTGTTTGTCCTCTGATGTTGCTATAGAAATGGTAACTTATTCAAAATAAGTACATTGATATAAACCTGTGATCTGAATTGCAGCTGGCATAGCTGCTATTATGTAGAAAATAAAACACACGGCACAAAAAAAATGCACAGCAATTATAACACAGCAATTGGTCAATGATTACATTACAATGTTTACTTTATTATTGTTATTATATAACAGTTTATAGTTAGATCTGTTGTTGTCAAATGTCCAGGAGACATTAGTTAGTTCCTGTTGTCTCTTATCATAAAGTTACACTATATTCATTCCGACACAAGCCTTTCTCACTCTTTCTTTCCTAGCACAAACACAAACACACACACACACACACACACACACACACACACACACACACACACACACACAAAAGCGGAGCCTGTCATTTTACAAAGAAACTGGAATGCGTGACCGAGACTGGGAGCGCTTACAAATGAGATTCCTTCTATAAATGTTAGATAAATGTTTTCTAACAAAATAAACCTCACTACATCAATAATTATAATAGTTACTTTGTTAAACAACACATTTTAAAGTCTGATTATTCTTTGCCTTTAAGTATTTGAAGTGTCTGGCATTACTATTAGAAGCAATAACATCTTAGAACGAACATATATCAATACTGTTCAGGTAATCTGATTCATACCAATCAGATTAGGAGAATCTGATCTCAGTGTCAAACAAAAATATATTGTAGGAATCAAGAGAATCCCCATGCTACTTTATAAACTTGTTATAACAATCATAAACTTTAAACATGCAGTGCATTTTTTGGTGCTTTTTTTTTGTTCTACCCAGAATTCCAGGGGGCCAACTAAGAGAAAGATAGAATTGAGTTTTTTGTTTAAAGATCATGGGCCTCTGTCTTTGCCAAACCTGCTGTTTGACTTTCTTTGACCCCTTGGGGCATCACCACAAAGCTATATGCTAATGGCAATGCAGCAGCATGATAATTGTTACGCGTTTAGTGCCAAAGAGTGTGAGTTGATGCTGTGCATCAGTTTCTAGTGTTTTTGTGAGATCACACAGAAATGTCGGAATCTGCAGAGATTTGAGTTTGCAGTGATGATGTGCTAATTACCATTCAAACACTCAAATGCGTATTAAAGGCTGTTTTCTAATCTTCTGAGCTCATTGTTATCTCACCTATTTTCTGTTCACTGCGAAGTTGTGCTGAAGGGATTTATTTAAGTCGAGCAACAATGAGAACGCTTTGAGTCACACTGAAGCTTAACTCTGTTGGCGGTATAAATGTATACAGTGACTTCAGTGACTTTTTAATCTTCCTCCCTGGCTGCATTACCTCTTATTTCCGCTTTCACTTTAATCTTTTTTTCTTTCACCTGCCTTAAAGGGGGTCACCGTTTAATGTTCCCTATAATTAGATCCCAAGCAAGCATTTAACACAGACAACAGATAAATTAATGTAGCATGCCTTGTGGCTAGCATGCTCGCCATCTAATTGTCACATTATTGAAAGCCTTAAAGAAGCAGTTTGAATATTACAGTCCTCTGCTGCTTATGGGTCAAATTATAATTCGAATGCTATCAAAGCCTTTAGATTTTTCAAAACACATGCCACATGCGAAAAGAGGGGAAGAGGTGAGGGAAAGGGCTATTTTCATGGCCAAAAAATAAGTTTAGTGTAATAGGAAGGCCCAAAGAATCACACAGTCAGAAATCAAGTCATAGAATGAGCTAAGCATAATGACACATGGGATGTTGTGGCAGATCATATTTCATCACTGTTTTGGCTAAAAATATTTGAATCAGCACTAGAACAGATGGTGAACCCTATCAGCATTTCAGCAATAATTAAATATGCACATTTGCCTCCACACACATTCATCTTCCTCAAAATATCCCAGATATCTAGGGCATGTGAGCAGCATTACAACACACCCTTTGGGCATGGCTGAAACACTGTATGAGAAAATGTAAGGTGATTATGCACCCAACATGCATAGCCACAGAGTTAGCTGTCAAAAGACAGTGAGAGAGTTACCAATGAGCCCAGTGAGAGCTGTTCATGTTTTTATTTAATTTAATTTCATGTAAGTGTGGAGATTCCAGTGTTTAGAACAACCCTCAATCATAATGACAAAAACTAAAATAAAACATAAAAACATAGAAAGGGAAAAACACATTTAAAGAATAGTTTTGGCCAAAATTAATTTGATAGAATTCTTCCTTTCAATAGACTTGTTTGGTGTTGGTGTTTAATGTATGCGTCATTAGTTTTGCACTTCAAGGGAAATGCAGCCAAGCTGTAATCGAGGCCCATCTAAGCCAGCCATATTTGCTGTGAACACATACTCAATTCCTCACATATCTGCTCTAAACTCTGTTAAGTCAATCATTTGAAATTATTTTGAGAAAGAGAAGGTTGCAAGTCAATGTCATTAGAGCAAATATTTTAATTAAATAATTGTTTTAGCTTCCCAGTTCCAGTGGAAAACTGAGGCTCATAAAATACTTTTTAAAAATATATATTGTATACAGTCTCTGTATTAGGCTAAATGCAATATGCCTATGTTAATTGTTTTCATGCCACAGGTGAGTGTGCTTTCACAAAACAAAATTTTAGTAAGCTAGTTTGCTGCTGACATACAGATAGGTAGCTCTGCGAAACTGATTCGCTTGCAGTGAAATAAAATCTATTATGTTAATAACAGATCATATTTAACACTTTTGCTAAAAAATATACTTGCAGATGTGCCTTTTTGTATGTGAATACCATAAGGCGCATTGGGCGGCAAGGTCCTGATGGCTTACTTGCCACTTCTGTAGCGATTTTGTTACGGAGTCGGGTTGCTAGCTCAATGCCCACCCTCATCCTTTCGCAGCCAGGCTTGGGACCGTGCATGTACTTTATCCCAATTTACCCAGTGGGCCCAGGAGTAGCAGCCTGGTATGGCTGGAAATTGAACCCACAAAGTCCAATGCCCTAACCACCTCCCCCTATTGTATGCAAATAAAGACAGTCATATAGATTCTTCTTACTCCTTTTCATTCTTCTGAACTCTCTGAAAGTAAGAATCTATAAGACCAGCACTGATACCAGCTAAGCACACCACTGAAAATTTCACATATAAAATTGCAACTGTTATTATGTGAAGTATTATTATGAGGATCTTTGCTAGTTTATTGCAATATTACAGTGAAAGGATCATGGGCAGTTCACATGAGCCTGAATTCAGACACTCTATAAGTATGTATGGCATGGTATGTGTTCAAGTATGTGCATGGAATGTAGTGTGTGTGGATTCATTGATAAGTCTCAACCAACAGCCTGCCTTACCACAGTGGCTTCTAAATAAATTCTTTCCCACTTTAAACACACACAAATCTTTCTGATGAGAAGAATGCTAACTTGCATGTTCTTTTGCTCTTCAGATGACAATAAGCAGAGCAGACACTGGTCATGTCTTCCGAGAGCAATCAACCTGACACAGAGGCATTTTGTAAGAGCAGCTGGATTCTATATCACAAGCATTAAACCAAACTGAGAGGATTCTACCATGTGACCTGTTTAAATGTATATAAGTACATATAATAAAAACCCATTACTTTAATCCTGATAACATCGACCATCAGAGTTTGACAATTCAATAAGCAATACATATTTCTGAACAAAATTTATACATTATTTTAAACCCTTTGCTGCTTACACAGAAAATTACTGCAAAAAAACACCGACCTGCCCCATATTACCTTTGTTTAAAAAAGGAACCTATCTAGATCAGCTATTTCTGAAGGAATTTTCACCTAATTTGTTCATTCACCCACTAGCTCTTCCCTATTACACAACATCTCCCAATAAGGGGTAGTAAGAGCTAGCACATGCTTTCAGGAACACACAAGCACATGTTGTTCAAACTGCATCACAGAGAAAACACTTGCTTATGTTATCTGCAATATTCCATATACACCAGCTCAGAGAAACTCATAGTGATTATTGTTGTGTCATATCTATGGTTAAACATAAGATTTCCAGGCAACAGGGTAAATGCGTTTCTGCTGTAACACATTTTAACTTTATGTAATATGCTTCAATATGGATGATCGGACAGTTTTATCGGACAGTTTATACACATTTAAATGTGAATATTGGCACAATATACTTGACACAATGTAGACCTCTAATTTGTTGTATACATGGTCTCTTTTAAAATGCTTAAAAAGGTCAGTAAATAGTTAAAGGGGGAAATCTCATTTTTATTGATTGGCAATATAATCTTGTCAGGCAGGCTAAGTTTTGCCCAAGGGGTGCTGCTATTTGACCTTTGTTTAGCCAATCACAGACTACAGACTTACTCTGACACAATCTCAGACTTAACAATTTCAACGTAAGAAACAATCCGCATGCCAAAAAGTGCACTGACTCTGAGAACCTTGAGAACACAGGCTATTGAAAATGATAACAAGTTCTACCTCTGTATTTATAAGCCATTATTATTGTTAATTTAAGTTGATTGGGCAATTATAATCATCGAGGCTGATTTAAAAAGGCTATATATCCAGCGAACCAGGCATCAGTGTGTGAATCTTCTCTGACGGGATGAGGATATTGATCCACTTTATTCACAAAAGTAAATCAAAGCAACAGGCACTGGCGTGTGATGAAGAGAAAATGACCAGAAAGACAAGAGTATGATGAAGTTTTCTAGCTATTGGACTACAAATGCAACCATTTTGTTTTACACTAGAATTCACTACTAATCACCTTCTGTGTAATGTCCAGTGTGTATATGTGTTATAAGGGCAGACAAAAACCCTGGTGCCCTAGCCAAACCCTAGGAATAATCCAGATGGATTTGAAGCAGCCTAACTTTAGTTCTGATGCTCTGATTTGTTTAAAGCTTGAGTTAGCACCTTATCTTGGTCAGGGTTGTGGTGGATCCGATGGTGATCAATGGAAAACTGGGTGTGGTGCGGAAGAACACCCGGAATGGGACACCAGTCACAGGGTTCCATCATACATAGCCACACAGTCATTCCCCACCTAAGGGCAATTCAGCATAGCCATCTTACCTACTGGTATGATTTTTTGAAGGGTGGCAGAACCTGGAGCAAAAACAACACACATGCGAAACTCCACACGGTCACCAACCCAACCTTCATTTCTGATTAACAAATCCCAACCTGCTGGAATTCTGAATGGACTGCCAGAAGTGTTTCCTCACACCTGACCACGTCATTTTGAATTTCCAGTTAATCAGTCGGTTAATTGTGTGCTTATTTATATGATAATAAATACAATGCAGTTGTGCTGTCCAGCTCGCAGGTTAAGCCTGATTTCAACATACCACACCAATAGCTTCGCACACGTTCTCGTTGCGTGCCTAGTGTTTTGCAGTGTGTGAAATAATATTAGCTGAAGTCATAGCCGCCATGTGTTTCAGGCATTGCGTCAGGGTTTCAAACTGTAAACACTACCCGGTTTCGAGCGCGCGTTAAATGCGCATCTGGGGGTGCAAATGATACGCACATAACATCACAATGCAATACCAATCCTTTTATGTGTGTGTGTGTGTGTGTGTGTGTGTGTGTGTGTATATATATATATATATATATATATATATATATATATATATATATATATATATATATATATATATATATATATATATATATATCCCAGTGCCTTACCCTTCATCCAGTCCACCACCTGGCTTGTTGTCCACTTGCTTACAGGTTCCATGACCAAAGCCATCCTAGTGGAAGTTGTTGTTTTTTTTGCGGTCAGTGCCAAACAAAGGCGCAAAAGCAGCGACTCAGATCGCGCGATGAATGCTCAGATCTAATCACTATATTCAAGCGCGTGCTCCATTGGCCATGTGTACGACCAGAGTACTCAAAGAAAAGCGACGATGATCTGTCAAGTCCATAAATCATCCCTGCGTGTGTGTGTGTGTGCGTATGTGTGTCTGCGTGTGAATGTGTGCGCGCGTCTTCGTGTAAAACTGTGTGCGCGCGCGTGTGAGAAAATCTGGTTCAGAGAATTCCTCCGCACTTGTCCCTTTCTTAGAGCCCAGACTGATTTCTTGGTTTCTCCCGAGCTTAAGGTTCGGTGTGTCTAGTCAGGGTTTTTTTTCTTGTTGTTGCATTGACAACAGCTCTGCAAGTCGCGCGCGGTGGGGCTGAACTACGTCAACACCGGATCGCTGGATGTGCCGGAGCCGTCAGCGATAGTAAACATCTAGCGCGCGCCTCTCCGCCTCTCCGCCTCTGCTGCTGTGCTTCGGATTTCGCGTATCGCTTCTCTTGTCATGTCACCTGGACGAACAAAAGGGGATCACACAGTCTTCTAAGATCTGTGCGCTGGACAAACCCGTGTGTGTGATATTATAACAATATGACAGGTGAAGTGAATAGCACTGATTATCACATTTTCATGGCACCTGTTAGCGGGTGGGAAATATTAGGCACCTAGTGAACATTTTGCCTTTAAAACTGATGTGTAAGAAGCAAGAAAAATAGGCAAGTGTAACGATTTGAGGGCCAAATTGTGATGGCTAGATGACTGGGTCAGAGCATCTCCAAAACTGCAGCTCTTGTGGGCTGTTCCTGGTCTGCAGTGGTCAATATGGTTATGAATTAGATATATATGGGTGATGAAAAAAAAAAAAATATATATATATATATATATATATATATATATATATATATATATATATATATATATATTCAGTTTCTCCCAAAATGACAAAATGTTAAGATTTTAGTGTTCTTAACAACAAATTACTGCTCTGGAATTTAGTATCAATCAAATCCTGTAGATTTTTCCTCTTCCTGTTCTATTAATACTGCTTCCATTTATGATCTTGCTATCAGGACCTTGGTTGCGCAGACTTTGAGTTGAAGCAGATAACCAACTAATGAATAATCATTAAGGAACACATCTCAGATAATATTGCTGGAGAAATCTGTAATCCCAGAAAAGACAAGTGTTCATTTTTTTGTGTTCATTTTACATCAAAAATTCTAATCATAATGATCATTCTGCTTTCACCTACAAAAGATTATATATTTATGTTTCTAGCTAGCTTTATATGACATTACTTTACATTAGCTCCAGCTTTACTGTGGCAAATGTAAAGAAGTAAATGGTGGAGGGTACACACACACACACACACACACACACACACACACACACACACACACACTCTGCATGGTTTGCTACAGTCTTACAAGTTGCTAGCTAATTTAACTTTTCTCATTCACTGAACCACGATTTCTACTTGTTAAACAATATTTTGCATCAAAAGTGGAAATGCCATAAGGTGTGGCATCATATAATTATGTAATAGAGTTGTTGCATTTAAAGAACATCTGAATTGTTCTATTAATGCAAAATAAATAGACATATGATTAAAGTAAAGTGTTTGCTCTTATAGTTCCCGTCCATGTGACTACAAGGCAACTCTATGTGGAGATGATGTGCTGTATGAACATCTCTAGACATCGGTTGCATGAAGTAAAGATCTCTAGCCAGAACAGCTTCCGGGTTTAGAGGTCTATCCAGAGCCATGATTACTTTGCATGTTCGCAACGTGTATGTTTCGGTTCCCTCTGAGATCTCAGGTTGAAATAAAGCTTAATTGCACTTACCTGTAAATGAGTGTGTGATTGTGTGAATGTGTTTGTGTATATCCATGTCCTCATTCTCATGTTCCTCGAACCATCACAACCCAGAGATTTTGTTATATACCTCGAGTAAGTATGGGAGTAACAGACCTCTAAAAGATGTGAAGTTTTGGAAAAGAGTCTGGCTGGTGATGTTATTTTAGCCCTTAATCACTCCATCCTAAGAAATATATTAAAATCTTATATTTACATTTATTCTATTTATTTTTAAACCTTTTCCCTCTTTTTTTCATTCTTTGTATAGCTTTTTTTTTTAAATGTCAAATGTAATGAGCCAAGACATGAAATTGTTGTATAAATTTCACACTGGAGCTGTTAGGCAAATGTAGTTAAAATAAAATTAAAGGTTATAGGTTTCACTTGTATCTTTGCATCACATATATAAACTCTATGGATCAAAAGATTTTGTAAATGATGAAGATAAAGTTATGGATAAATATGAAACATCCACTACTCAGAAAAAATATCGCCTCAGATAAAGACTACTTGCATTACATGTTGACGTAATGGATGCCAGTTAAATCTGCTAGATTCATGTAGCATGTTATGATCATTAAAATTTGACAGTAAGTACTGAAAATGCCATTTCAATATTGAGTTAGTCTAGAAAGAATTATGGTAACTACATGGGCCTGTAATAAAAGTTTTATATAAAATAAAAACTGATTACAAGGAGTCTGACAGCTAGAAGGTAGATGTCCAGGAAAATGTACACACTTATAAAAGTACAGACAAATGTTTTATTTTATTTTTTTAAAGTGAGAAGTACACAGCAAGCTATCACCCTCCATGATGTAACCATAACAACAATTATATAATGGTGGCCTGCTGATATGTGTGACAGCACTGGGCAGGATTGGAAAGCTAGAAATCTGAATATTATTAAGATAAGCTGCTGTAACTGAGATATATTATTAATTAATAATAGGAAGATACGATTTGCATTAATTTTTTTCAAGTATCCATTTTATTAATATGATAGGACCCAAAGAAACATCTCAGGATTGGCAGATGAACCAGAAACCATTCCACATATTTTTTAATATAGAGAGACTTTGTTTTGGGATTTTATTTCTTGCATAACTAGTATAAATAATTGTAGGCTTTGTAGGCTTAATCTTAAACTGTCTGGTTGCTGTGGTTTATTTTGTTTGCTTCGCTTTTGCTGTTGCACAGCTGCCACATCATGCTGGTTCAGGCATATGCTGGGAAGAATTCGAGATCGGATTATCGACAACAAAGAATTAAAACCACCAACACGCCTACGTCTTTAACACACATAATTCCCTGCAGGAAATCTCACTATCACTTCAGTTCAGTTTTCAAAAGAACCAGTTGAATTATGTCTAAGAGTTATACACAATATCCACTGCTTGTGAGGGTGTGCGTGCGTGTGTGCGTGTGTGTGTGTGTGTGTGTGTGTGTGTGTGTGTGTGTGTGTGTGTGTGTGTGTGTGTGTGTGGATAACAGATGTTTTGATCTTTACCAGTCTCAGAGCATTGAAGATTTGAAGAGTGGCTTCTGTAGAGAAAGGGATTGGTGGGGGAGGAAAAAAGTTCAAGACCTTGTGCCCCTAATCAGTCTTTCACTATTCACTCCTGGCTTTTTCACCATCTGTGGTGGGTGTGTGTGCGAGCATGAGAGAAGTAATTCAGGCTCACAGTTCTTAAGTGATCATGATAATCATGATAAGCCTTAGTACTTCTGAAGACTCCAATTTTTCACAGTGAGAACTCTGAAGTGTTCCCTGAATAGGGGTGAAAAGTAATAACCATTTGAAATACACTATAATGTCATCATAGAAAATTTTTACTTTACAACTTTCTTTGCTCAGATTTACCAAGGGTGTGAATATCAGTAAAGGGCACTGTAGACAGACAGACAGACAGACAGACAGACAGACAGACAGACATAGATAGATAGATAGACCGCAACATCTTCAGCTCTGCTACCTCCAGCTCCACCTCCTGTCTTTTATTCAATGCCACTGTCTCTCATCTCTCTAAATCATACAACATCGCAGGTCTCACCACACTGTTCCTTTCACTCTTGCAGATACCCTTCTATCACAAATCACTCCTGCCACTCTTCTCCACCCACTTCTCCCTGCAACCGCACCACTCCACTGCCTTCCCTCTCATTCACACACATGTAGTCTGTCTTACTCCAACTGACTTTCATTCCCCTTCTTTCCAGCATGTGCCTTCACCTCTCCAGGCTCTTCTCAACCTGCTCCCTACTCTTACCACAAATCACAATATCATCTGCAAACATCATAGTCGACTGAGACTCCTGTCTGACCTCCTCCGTCAACCTGTCCATCACCACTACAAACAGAAAACGGCCCAGAGCCAATCCTTGATGCAGTCCAACCTCCACTCCTGTCGTTCCTACTGCACACTTCACTGCCGTCACACTGTCCTCATACATGTCCTGCACCACCCTCACATACTTCTCTGACACACCTGACTCCCTCATACAATACCACAACTCCTCTCTTGGCACCCTGTCATACGCTTTCTCTAAATCCACAAATACACAATGCAGCTCCACCTGACCTTCTCTATACTTCTCCATCAACATTCTCAAACCAATTAATGCGTCTGTGGTGCTCTTCTTGGCATGAAACCATACTGTTGCTCACAGATGGTCACCTCTTCTCTCAGCCTGGCTTCCACTACTCTTTCCCATAACTTCATGGTGTGACTAATCAACTTTATTCCTCTGTAGTTACTGCAGGCCTGCATATCACTCTTGTTCTTTGTAATAGCACACTCCTTCTTCACTTCACCCCAATCACCAATATTTTATTCCTAGTTACACTGTCCACTACTTCATCTAATTCACTCCAGAATTTTTGCCATTTCCCTTTCCAGCTACACCATGATAGAACACTTTAAACCCACCATCAATATTCCTGGCTTTACTCCTGTTTCATTTGAAGCAATTAAAATACCCACCCTAACCTTCACTCTCCTACACTTCTCATTTCTCTGCTGTCTCTGTAGATGTCTTCCTCCTCTCCTTCTCCTCCTTATAGGAAGATATTTATAAAATGCAAAATAATAATCTATATAATTGGCGGACTCTTTGCAGGGCTCTTTTTTTAACTAAGCATATTATAAATGTATACAGTAGGGGGCGACGTTACTCCTATTGTGTAAATTAAAATCATAAAAAGAAGAAGTAAAGCAAGCCGATACCCCTCATGTTGCCAGATTTTCCTGTATCTATATTTAATCTCTGTCTAGTACGAAGGTGTATTGCAAGACTAGGGTCCATCCTGTGATGTTTGTCCGCCAGTTTGTCTAAATGTGCTTTGTCTTGAAACTTAACTATAATTTTGCCATAGTTAGACTTAACTTTAACTTTTAACCTGTTACGAAATTACATGAATGCATGTTATCCTTAAGCATTAAGCCATGTTAAGCTTTTTTTAACGCGTAATTAAACGACTTTCTGGACTCGTCTTCTTGTCTATACACACTGTAGTATGCTGTAATATTAATGTATTTACTGCGTTTGTCACGTTAAGCGTTTGAGAATGTCTACAAATTACCAATTTTATTCACTCCTTGGTGATGTATTTTAATCCAATGTGTAATATGAGGGACCGCGCATGTAGGACGTTTTGGAGACAAGGTGAGGGAGGGGAGATTGAGATGGTTTGGACATGTGCAGTAGAAGAATGCTGAGGATGGTAAGGAGTAAGGAGGGAAAAGAGGAAGACCAAGGAGGAGGTTTATGGATGTGGTGAGGGAAGACATGCAGGTAGTTGGTGTGAAAGAGTAAGATGAAGAGGACAGGTGGGGTATGGAGACAGATGATCCACGGTGGCGCCCCCTAGTGGGAGAAGCCGGAATAAAAGTGTAACGCGCTGAGTTAGGGTCAAGGGCTCACCTAACTCGAGTCGCAACATATTTCACCTTTTACACATGCCAATTTGCTGCACCTATTGGATCAATTTAGAAGGAAATACATTCGGATCTTTTTATTAATATAAAATCTAGCCTGTACCTTTATTGAATCATTTCTGAATGCTTTTTGTTCTGGACGTAACTCAGGTTTTGGCCCGCGGTGTTTTTTTGTGAATATCTGGCAACCCTGCAGGTTAAAAGCGAAAGCTACTAAGTAGAGACCCGGAACTAGTGATCGGTCTTTATATTTTTTCACGATATTATTTCACTATTGTACAAATATTATTAAGAATATTTAAAGGCACAGGGGATAAATATGACTAACTCGGCTTAATATAGTATAATGTAAAGTCAGAACTGTGGAACACTTCAGAGTTATTAACTCGCCACTCGTGGGAGTGTTTCTGAGAAATGTAAGTACACTTCACTCTCCAGCTCGCTGTATGAACATGTCTGTGTAAATCTCAGTAATATAACACTGTCTGCTGTTTCTGCTGTTTATTATGACACGGAACTGAAAATGAAATCGTTGTGAGGGGACAGGGGAAACCGGAGCACCTGTAATGCGACACCGTGTTACTTTTCTTTTTTTTCTGGCCACGAATGATACTGACCTCTTATTCGGTAACACCAAGTTTACCTATAGTTTAGACAGAGTGGTGTAAAATGGACGATGACGACGCGATGTCGGATAACAGTTTGCCTTTCGGCTACGGAGCTTCAGCGTTCGGCAATGAGGCAGAGGAGGAGGAAGAAGAGGTCGCACTCCACAGAGAGCGCGCGCTCCGGTACATGGACTGGAATACCCCAGCAAATAGGTACATCATTATATCACTACATCTACACATATCACTACTTTTAATTCCACTGCGTGTAGAGTTTGGACATTGGACATCTTTGAATGATAAAAGGCTCTGGCATGGAGGAGTTGGTGTTGGATTTATGATGATCTCAGATGTGGAGCCACTTTTAGAGATGCTCAGTAGCTCCTGGTTCAACATCAACTGACTGTAAAATACTGTAGAAAAGACATTACTCATAATCACACACTCCGGTGCTCATTGTAGAGTAATCACACCCTTGATATCACCTAAATGAGGATGGGTTCCCCTTTTGAGTCTGGATCCTCTCAAGTTATCCTCCTCATTCATCTAAGGGTTGAGTTTTTCCTTGCCACAGTCGCCCCAGGCTGCTCATCAGGGATAAACATACATAATTCACTCAAGTTCTGTAGAGCTGATTGGAGACAATGTCCATTGTGAAAAACACTATGGAAATAAACTTGAAACTTGAACATCACATCATTACATCACAGCATCATAACATCACTGCATCACTTCATCATAGCATCACTACATTATTACATCATTACATCACTGCATCCCTACATCAGATTACAATATACATTACTGCAGCCCTACATCACATCATTACATCACAGCATCATAACATCTCTCAATTATTACATTATTACATCACTGCATCCCTACATTACTCAATTATTACATCATTACAGTTCTGCTTATTTCAGCATACTTTAACAAATATCTTCATTCCATCCATCCTTTATTCATTCACTACCTCGATATGCAAATTGTCAGGGTTTTCTGTAAATATTACCACAAAGAGAGTTTTGGGAATTTGAAGAACATTTACATAGACATAGAAAACATACATAGAAACTTACATAGAAAAAACAACAGTGACCAATAATTGGTCATTGGAAACATTAGTGATCAGTGATTGGATGTTAGGAATTTCCACTCATATAAGCATAACTGAGTCAGGCTTTATTCATGGTGAGTTGACTAAACTTTGACATTGCTGATGTGAGCTGGAGCGCTGTACCTGGCGATCCATCATGGTTTTTCTACACGTTAGAATAAATAAATGTAGAAAACAAACAAATAATTTATGTGGTAACGCAAATATAGGCCAAATAAAGTTGGACATGTAAAAATAAATGTCATTGGTTTAATTATGCCCCTTTCTATTTTTTTTTATTCAAGTAATTTTTTCTCCTCCTTATACAGCTACACGAGTTTCTACACAGCATAGCAGAGGAACTAATCAAATGCAATAAAATTATTTTGTCTTTTTGCTCATATCGTATAAACAGAAATATGCATTTATCTTAAGAGCATTTCTAATACTCATATAGTACAATAATTATTATTTATGTACTACACCTGATGTTGGGATGGTTCCATACTTGTGTTTGCTTTTTTCCCAGCTATGACGTGGAGCGAGCTGCATCACCTACGTCCAGTTACGAATCAATGCACAGTGACGATTGGACAGACGCAATGGCTGATAATCAGTGTAGGGTCCAGCTACATAGACAGGATTCTTCAGCGTCGAGCTGTGACTCTTATTCCCGTGAGGAAAAGTTAGAAGAAGAGCCCAAAGAAGTTGAAATGTGAGGACAGCTGTCTGGTTTTGTACATTTGGCTGTTAATCTCCTTGTGCGGTCTGACTTAAGGATACAAATAAGCCTTTTTTTTTTTTTTTCTCTTTCCGTTTTTAAACACAGGACACAAGAACAACCAAGTAAAGCTCCTCCTTTAAAGCCAGAGTTATTCGTTGATCCTAATGAGCAGCAGCACCCGGCACTGACTGTTGATTTCACCTTCAAGGTGAGACACATCTCAACACAGCTTTAACATGTGTGTGTGAACATTGTGGTTATATGATGAGTGATGTTTTTTATTGTTATGGCAATATGATTTTCCTTTAATAGATTTTTACTACATTCTACATTACATTACATTTCTACATTTTCAGGTACTCCAGAGCAGCCTGGAGCAACTTTCAGAGGAGAGTTTCAGACGCTTTAAACGAATCCTGTGGGAACGTTACCCAGAGTGCTTTCGAGACAGGCTTGACAGCTTGGACGTATTAGGAGCAGTGGATAAAATGTTGGAGCTCTGTGGCCTACAGGTGTCTCTGAAGATCACACTGGCACTCCTGAATGACATGAACTTTAAAAATGTTGCCGAGCACCTGCAAGGACTGTGCAAGAGAAGTAAGCCTCATAAACACTACTAAATTAATCATCGTTTAATGTTTTAATGAGATTTAGAAGCAATGTGATTTTGTTTCACTCTAAATATTGCCTTAATTATATATTTTATGGTCTTAATTAAATATTGCAAAATGGTTTTGACTTAAATACCTTACTTCAAAGGATAGTGTTGATAACAATCACATTCCTGAATTGTTTACATTGCTAATTGTTTTCAATTGGAAAAACAACACGAAGCTCTTTTCTAATTCTCCCCACAGATGAAGTCCGTTATGAGTTGAAAAATACTCTGAGAAAGAAGTATGAGTATGTTAATGAAGGCCTGACCCAACAAGGACAACAACAACTATTTGAGAAAGTATGCACAGACCTTTATTTAACAGAAGGTGGGAATGCTGCAGTGAACAGCGAGCATGAATTCAGGCAAATAAAGGATCTGCAAGAGGACGGCCGTGGCAAGACAAGCCAGCTATTTTTAATAACATATTTGATCCTGAGCATGTTGAGAAGAGACACATAAGGACAGTGATAACTAAAGGAAGTCCAGGGATTGGCAAATCATTTCTAGTTCAGAGGTTTATCCTAAACTGGGTGGAGGGAAGATCACATCAAGACATCTTTTTTCTGCTTCCTCTGCCATTCAAACAGTTGAAACAGGTGACGGAGGAAACAATAGGCTTCATGAATTTAATCTACAGACTATATCCAGAAATGAAAGAAGTTGATAACCTTGAGTTTGAGGGGTGCCAGGTGATGTTCATCTGTGATGGCCTGGACGAGTACTCTCCCCCCATTGACTTCCGCAACACCGCGTATTGGTGTGATCACAACGATCCAGCAAATGTTAAAGTTTTAATCGCCAACCTGATCAGGGGAAACCTGTTGTACTCTGCCTATGTGTGGGTAACCACACGACCTGTAGCGATCAACCTGATTCCTGCAGAATGCATCCACCAGTTATTTGAGGTTCGTGGGTTTTCAAATGAACAGAGAGAAGACTACTTTAGGAAAACCATACCACAAAAGAAGGTTGCAGAACAAGTCATTGCTCACATCAAGTCCTGCAAAACGCTCTATATTATGTGCCATTTGCCTCTGTTCTGCTGGGTGGTGCGCACATTGTGCGAACATGATCTCAGAAGTGGAGAAC
This sequence comes from Silurus meridionalis, assembly GCF_014805685.1. Lineage (NCBI taxonomy): Eukaryota > Metazoa > Chordata > Actinopteri > Siluriformes > Siluridae > Silurus > Silurus meridionalis. The sequence goes on from NC_060898.1 coordinate 17,072,163, forward strand.
TTTCCAAAGCTCTTACCCATTTCTACACCAAACTTCTCCTTGAGCATTTAAATGTGCAAGGCAATAAACTGCTGTCAAAAGACGAAGATTTCTTCTTAAAGCTTGGGAAGATGGCCTTCCAACTACTTGAGAATGGTGTGTTCAAGATCGAGAAAGAGCAATGGAATGAGTTTGGTCTGGTAGCTGAAGATGCTGTGGTCACTGCGGGCCTGTGCACGCAGTTCTATCGTGAGAAATTTATGATGTACCAGGAAAAAGTGGACTGCTTCATCCATCCAACGATGCAGGAGTACTTAGCGGCTCTTTATGTCTTTCTGTCTTTCAAAAACAAAAAGAAGAACGTTCTAGAAGGCCCAAAGTTTAAAATGTTCCTAGGCTCAAAACAGGATCTTTCAGAACTATATAAGAGTGCTGTGGATAAAGCATTACAAGCACAAAATAACAACTATGACCTTTTTCTATGCTTTCTCTTGGGCTTGTCAGTAGAGGCCAATCAATCTATGCTTAGCGTCTTGCTTTCCAACAAGTGTTCCAACCAGCAAGCTCAGCAAGAGACAGTGCACTACATTAAAAAGAAGATGAAAGAGTATCCTGGAAGGAAGGAAATTCTTCAGAGATGCATAAATGAACTCTTCCCTCATCCTCAAAGGCACTGAACTATCTTTTGTGAATTGGACATGGCAGCTTGTCACGGCTGAGTGTTTAATGTTTCTGATTCAGTAACATGGTATAATGAGAGTACCTGCGAATGTACACCAGGTATAGAAAACTTGCCCCTGACTACTGTGAAACAACATTGTGCTTTTGAAGATTGTGTCCTTCACCGGGGATAAACACCACTGCCTCTTTGCCATTGGAGAGACGAACCCATGCACATTTATGGTTGGCCGAATTGGGCTTTTTGGGCTTCCTGATCATGGTCACTACAGCACTACGGCCTTCAGCTGCCGTTGACCAAATGTGGCAGCAAGCTTTCCATGTATAGAAGTATTGACTGACAAAATACCAGACACACATGGTATTTGCATGATGGTACATACAGTGCTGCTTTCAGTATATCAGGAGGAGCAGTATTTCAGGTTTTTTGGCACCACAATATCAATGGGTGCTTGTGGAACAAAAGTAACAGCAGCACTGAGACCATAACTGACATTCTGCATGAACAATTCACCTGCTTCTTCTGTTGCATCTCCTTGTTTCATTTCTAAGAAGGCGAGGAAAGGATGCAAGAACAGGAAATGAGGACAGGAAGAATCAAGAACAAAAATTATTAATGTCGAAGACTTTTCTAGCTCACTGAAGCATCACGTTAAGTAGAATTAACTTGTGAGTGAAATGACTTGCTGATAACATTTATTGCACATTTAAATATATATTTTTTCATTTAAGAATTTTATTTCTACACATTGCTTACATAATTAAGATAATTCTGCTATGTGTGGTGCTAGTTGATTGTTTATTGGAATGGATTGGTTTGAATTATAGTTAAAATTTATATTACAGGCTTAAATGTCAGACCAAAATAAAATGGACTTCATCACTCCAATTCTTTGCATGTTCTGTGTTGAACCAAAAGGTCTCCATTTCAAAAAAAATCTTCCTGGTAGAAAGTGGAAGCTCTTGAGTAAGTAGGCTGGAGTAAATTAGCCCAAAATATTAAAGGTTTTTGAATGTGTATGTTACCTATTATCATTTGCACATTCTACTACATTCTGCCTGTTAAACTCTAAATACTCACAAAATATTACTGTACATACTGGTTACTACAAATCGGTCAAGATTTATTTTGCTGAATCATTAATAACATTTATACACTCCAAATGAAATAGATCAAGAACAGAGATGCCTGGTTATTGTCGACAAAAACAATAACAAAGCTTGCCATGAAAACAAGCAAAAAAAAAATTCAGAAGATAAAATATTGGACAGTCTTAATCTGATTGCAGGCTTTACTGTTTCTTCTTGACAACATGGGCACAGTCATATTTGCCCCTGACTACTGTGAGCTTGACACCTGGCAGATCCTGTGTCCTACCCCCTTGTATCAACACAACATTGTGCTCCTGAAGATTGTGTCCTTCACCGGGGATAAACACCACCGCCTCTTTGCCATTGGAGAGACGAACCCGTGCACATTTACGGTTGGCCGAGTTGGGCTTTTTGGGCTTCCTGATCATGGTCTTCAGCACTACGGCCTTCAGCTGCGGCCGACCAAATGTGGCACCAAGCTTTTTGGGGGTGGGGATGGTTTTCCCTGGCGATGCATCTGATTAAGTGTAGCCATGGTCCTGGTTAAGAGAGGTCCATACCAGGGCAGTACACACTGGGAGGCTGCAAAAGTAACACCAGAACATTGAGCATTTATTTATATTCCTCATTCAATTGAGAGATGTGATTTGCTTCAGATTTGTTACAGAGGCAATATTTCAAAAGCTTTCCCATTTGTTCAGACAAAGACAAATAGGAAAAGAGATTAGGAATGACAAATTACAGAATTATAACATGAACGTGTCCAAAACTACATCTTATAGATAGATAGATAGATAGATAGATAGATAGATAGATATACTGTTATAGGTGTGTTCAAATCGGGGTCACTGTGAAACCACGTGACATCGTATTTTATGTAATAAAATTTATGAATACATTGAAAGATGCATGAAACATTTACAGGATGAAGCAGAATTGACACTTTTGGCTATAATAATCATATTCCACGCCATGTGACACTCACCTTGCAAGACTGAAGACAGCATCGGCTTCAGATTCCCAAGAAAAGCCATATTGTTCAGGCTGCAGCCAAAAACAACACAAATTACACAACATTAATGTTTACTGAAATCACTACAACACGTGCATAATGTAAAAGTAGGAGAAAGCTCGGTCAGCTAATAAGCAACATGATTTAATAAGTACTAATATTCCTGTTAGAGGGTGAGACATACCTGAGTCTGGGCTGCTAACAGACTTCTGAATCGTTAATATTAAAGGCGTCTTAACTTTCCCTTTGCGTGGACTCCTGGACATGGGATAAATTTTGACCTTTTTCTGCGTTTAAGTTACAGCCAACATCGCCGCCATGTTAAAAATGACGTCAACACGCACGTTTCTGTATTTTTTCTCTCCGTTGACGCAGCACTGAGTAAAAATAATCACACTTCCCTCTGGCGGAAAAGAAAAGAATTGCACCAAAAACCATTTTATCTGTATTAGGAGATTATAATCTCTATAATTGATGCCGATGCGATTCGCATCTTGATGCATATTAAACGCAATTCTTACCACAAAGCTGGAGGCACATAATTGTATTGGATGCCTTTGGATACAGTAGCATTAAATTAAAGTAGCATTATCCATTCACTTGAACTAGGAGACCCAAACCTGTTCCAGCATGACAATGCTCCTGCACAAAGCCAGCTCCATGAAGTAAAACATCTCAAGGAGGCTGCTATAGAGCTCTGATCTCATCCTTATTAAAAGCATTGGGATGTAATAAAATGTTGACTGCACAGCAGGCCTCCTCAACCTACATCGTTACTTTACTAACACCCTTGTGTTTGAATGAACACAAATCTCCTCAAACACACTCTAAAACCAATTGGAGCATATTTGCAGAAGAGTGGAACTAAATGTGGAATGAGGAATCTTATGGCACGGTATACACAAATATTTGTCCTTATAGTGTATATTAAAATAGTGTAAATAGTGTAAATTAAAATACAACTATTGCTAGTGCAGTGAACGCACCCAAAACACCAGCAGTAGTATTATGAAAGTTAAAAGTATTTGTACATTTAGCCCATTGCACACTGAGATGAGTAATAAGCTTCTGAGTTACCATTTATCATACTTTTATATTTTAAAATACACATATACAGGATACATTTAAATACAAATAAGTTCTCTTCAGAAACAATGTCATCGTGAGCAGGGTTGTGATGGATCAAGTTTCTATTATGGGAAACACTTGTTGTGAGACATGAACACACCCTGGATGGTGTGTAAGTCCATCACAGGGCACAATTTATACACACACACACACACACACACACACACACACACACACACACTCATTCACATGTGGAATATATTTTGTGAGTCTACTGACTGGCATGTTTTTGGGAGATGAAAGAAAACCAGAGAACCTTAATTAAGGATTGAACCACGCAATGTGACGTGCTGTGCCACCTTAAACATATTTAATATTTATGTATCTTATTTGTAAGGATTTTAAGTCATTTTAATACATTTATATATGTCCTGTGCAGTTCATTTGGTTAACCACCAGATGTCAAACTGATGATATGTAATCACAATCCATCATGAGGGTAATGCTAATAAAGCCAATCTTGATGATCATATCATGAATTTTGAAACGAAACTTAAGGGATTCACATACCATTAAATTCTGGTGTTGTATGTTTTTTATGTTTTGTTTTATTGCACTAATTTTATGGCATTATTACTTAGCACTTTATTCTCTATCAACCAGAATATGAACTAAGCTGTGTTTATGGCTGTGTTTATAATGTTGTAGCACACTATAAACTTTAAGACTTCATTATTTGCTTTTGGATAACCACACAAGTAGGCTTGTATATGGGTTGTCTGTGTGGCTGGAGCTGGAGGATGCTTAACCAGAGGGTGATAAACACAGGAATGGAGTGAAGGAGTGGAGAGCGAGGGACGAATGCAAAGGGTGAGGGTGACTCATAAGGAAAGAGGGGACTAATGAATAAGCAGGCACAGATGTGTGAAAGAGGGAGGATGAAAAGAAATGCATCTGATTGATTGCAGGAGTGGGAGGAAAGCGAGAGGAGCAAGCGGGCAGCTGAAGTCCTTGTGGGCCTCCATACCTCATCTCTTTTTTTCCCTCCTCTTTTCAGACCTGTCTATTTTGGTTCCTCTTCAGCATTGAAAGCCTATTGCTCTCACAAGGACAGGAGGATGAGACAGAGAATGAGAAAATCGTGGTGGCCAATGAGAGGTTGCAAATAGGTTTGGTGATATTTTTGGGTATGTGTGGGAGTAGGTGGGTTGTTGGTATGTTGGACACTCTTAATGGACAGGAATTGAACTGAATAAAGTTGACATGTTAACAGGGCCATGGAGGTGGAGCTTGTATGTGTAGGACCTAAAATGCCTCAGCAACAGGAGCGTAAATAAAGCCAGAGACATTTCGAGAAAGAGGAGGCATAGGCTGACAGGGAAAGTGAGCGGAGGCAGGAAAAACCATATAGGGTATTATCATGCACTGTGTAGGCTGAGTGAATGAATATAGGATGCGTGTGTATGTGTGTGTGTGTGTGTGTGTGTGTGTGTGTGTGTGTGTGTGTGTGTGTGCGTGCATGCGTGTGTGTGTGTGCTGGAGTGGGAAGCTGATTGTCTCCACCATGCCTCGAGTCAAGAGCATACGTCAGGAAAATAGCTAGTGCCTCATCATGTGCGTCAGTCAGCAGCTCTCAGGTCCATGAAACCATGGAGACACATAAAGAGGCTCTAAATGAAAGCAGGAAGTTAAAAAAAAAACACTAAAAAACCAATAGACATTTTGGGGGCCACATTAATGAACTCATGTATGCTGCTTACTTTGATAAAGTTGCATTCTATTTAATTGACAGCCCCAATTTTTTGTAACACAAAAGTCATTTTAGATAAGAAACACGATGACAATGAAAGGAAGTAAGATCTTTATTATCACTGATAACATTTTTAAAGAATAAAATATTTTTTTTTATAAAGTTGCACAAACACAAAACATTTCATGTGAATAATAAATAACAACAGTTTAGGAATCAATCCTCTACTTTGCTGTAGACAACTCTACAATGGTGTATGGGTGCAATAGAACCGATACAAATAAGTTTCAATATTCTTCAATATTATCCTTGTGTAAAACACAGTCTTCACTATAAGTGAATACCAAAGTGGCACTTTGCAAAGTCGCCATTACAAGAATACATTTAATTATTTGTTTTCTCAAAATGACAGTCCATGAATACAGGTGCTCATCTTACATTCATTTTGTTGAGTAAAAACACAAAATAAACCTTTTTTCATTAAAGTAGAATATTGTTTTGTAATCTGCAAAAAAACAGCGAAAGCTCTGACAATATGCCATACTTCATCAATTAAGTCACAGACTTATTTTAGAACATGTGATCACTGGTTCCATCTAAAAGAGAAGATGATATAAAGAAACAGGTTAGTATATTAAAAGCCAATTAAAATGTAATAAAACAAATATAACTTCAACACTTTTTATTGATCCTCACCTTGATAATAGTGCTGTGGTGACTCTTGGAAAGAGAGTTGATACAACTCAGATTGTTGCCTCAAGGCAGGATTAACTGAGGCTGCTGCCTCAAACACGGGTTCCATGTTTACCAGCTCCTCCAGGAGGGACTGGGCACAGGGTAGACTTGGAGTAGGGTCATTTTCTGGAGCAAGGGTAGATTGTGGGGAGGCTGGGAGAGTGATTTCCTCATCCATCATGCACTCCATTACAGCCTTTCCCTCATCCTGGGCCCCTGACTCCAGCGACCTTCCCCCAACCGTGCTGGTACGGTGCGTCGACTGGACGCTACGAAGGTGCTGCACACCAACAAGGGCCTCCTCCTGAATGTATCCCTGGGAGCAGGTGCTTACTTGGGCAGGAGGAGTATCCTCATTGGAGGAGTGAGGAATAGAAAGTGGGGAAGGGGAAGAGAGATAGGAAGGGAGAGGGCTAGTAATTTTTTCTTGCGGTATAGATATTTCATTTTGATCAAGTGACGAGTGAGATTCTCCACAGCACATGGTGGGTGGAAAATCAGTAGTAAGAAGCTTACAGTTCTGTTCCGGTAGGTCAGGGGAGGAGGAACATATGGATTGGGAGTGATCTTTCCAGAAGCCCTCAGCAACTGAACTGAGATACTGAGCCAATAGTGAGATTTCCATTTCCGCTCTATCATCTCTAGCTTGCTGAGAGAAAAAACCTAGACAGCGCTGTTCAGTAGGAGAAGCCTCTGGGGTCAGGAGGCCCTCAGGTGGACCATGGTGAATGGAATGAGGGACATCTACATACAAAGGCCCTCTGATCTCTGTTAATGCCATAAAGACACATTCATCATTAGCTGGGCTATCTGGGGTAGGAGGTAACTTCTCATTTAGAGCCCTGCTGCCATGTTGTACAGATAGTGTCACCCCTACATCTGTTGAGTGGGAGGTAGAATGATTGGCTGAGTGCATGGTTTGGGTGAGTATGCTAGCTGAATCTGGTGTAAAAAAATCTTCGCCGAACATGAAACGACCGCCTCCGAATCTTGGAGTATATGGAGGAGTGCAAAGCAATTCCCTTATGCTGTTTGGTTTGGAGAAACAGAGATTGGAAAGAGGTAAATGAGACACAGGGTTTTGGGTAGCTGGGTCTGCCATATTAGTCATAATGGTCTGAGAGGAATGAGGAGTAAGAGCTGACCTTGTGGAGAGCTTTGTGCTCCCTGGTAAGAATATTTGGTGGCCTACGTTTTGTTGGGAAAAATCATCTAGGGGGAAGTTTGGACAGGGACCAGAGCCTTGTGGCAGGCCTGAGTGAGAGGTAGAAGTTCCTGGGAGTTCCTCAGAGGAGCTGCGCCCAGAGAAAGTAAAGCTAAAGTCAAATGACTGAGCAGACAATCCACTGCTGCTGGGTGTGAAGACTTGCTCTGGACTAGACAAGGGATGAGAGATCTGTTGAGCCACACCCTCCTGGTACAGGAGAGCCAGCTGGTTTTGCTCAGAGTTCAGTTGCTGACGCACAGACCATGCTTCAGACTCACTAATGGATGAAAGAAAGACAGGTATATCAGAAATCTGCATACCAGCACACAATTCATTATACAAGAAGACTATTCAAGGTGAAATAGACTTATACTATAATAGAACTACAATAAAAATGTTTGTACCTAATGACATAGTTCTGGCATGTAATGGGTTGTTCTCCATTCTGGAGCTGAAGGACCATATAAAGCCAGACCCATGAGTGGTCAGCTGCCTCTACTTGAACTACCATCTCTACCTGCCCCTCTCCTCCTTCACGTACTGGAAAGAAATAAAGAAATACCTTAGTTATACCATTTCTGTTTTTTTCTGCTAGCAAGAATCACTCAAAGTAATACGCTAGATTTACATGTAGTATGGACTATAAAACTTACACAGGGCACAGTGCTGTGCAGAGGCATGAGAAAGATCTCGAGGATGTAGCAGGCTGTACCAGGAGCGAGAACGTAGTGTGTCCACATCATAGCCCAAATAGACACTGACACTGCCATGAAACAAAAAAGTGAAGAAAACAGTCCATTTTATTTACCATTCCTTTTGGCTGATAATCACTTTGTCAATGTGTAAAGAATCATTTAAACACTCACCAATCTTGAGCTGTCTGTATTCTCATATCACGGCTATGTTGAGAATGGAAGGAGGTTAGCTGGAAAACTTGCTCAGCTGGTGGAGTAGGGAGCGGGTTTCTGGTGCTGGCCGGGTTTGATGCCTGGTTTTCCAGAGGTGAACAAAAGCACACCCACACTGCATTGGATGTCCAGTAAGATGATGCGTGGTAGGGTAATGGAAGGCAGCGTGCTCGTACCAGAGTCACCTTGTTACCTGTGCCCTGCCTTCTCACAAACTTTGAAGTGTTGAAGCGACAGCGAAAGAGGCGCTCTAGAAAATACATATTAATAGAGATTAGAAATGATTTAGTTTGAGCATTTTGGGCATAAAATACAGTTAGAATGATTTAAGGGTATCCTTTACCAGTATCAGGTGTAGTAACTGGCACAAGATTGTTCCTCATCACAAAGTGATCAGATGGATCAATTATGTCATAGACACTGTCACTCTGAGAGACGAGATCTACCTGTAATCATTGGGGAAAAAATTTAATTTACAAATGATGCAATTACTAGGAATCTTTAGTAATTTGACGAGTAATTCTTAAAAAAATATATGCTTATTACGTTAAAAGAAAGATAATTTTAAAATAACTTCATCAAGATGCATATTTGAACTTTAAAAGATGCTGTTTTTTAAGTGCGTGTGAAAATATTAATGTTTCTCACCATTGAGTGCCCGAGGTGTTCTGTGACGTTGTCGGACAAATAGAGCAGTTTGCCCTCACTTGTCAGCAAAAGAAGGAAACCTGGTAAGGTGTTCATGAGCTCAGAGAGTTCAGGTAGAGATATGAAGCTTACATCCTGGCTCCTGGCTGCAGTTACATCTAGACACAAAAAAGAAGAAGTTAATGTTGACCATCCTCTAAAGCTTCAGTTTTGATTGAAATTTAATAATAAGGTTTATATTGTTAGAAAACATATTCTAATAGCATAATCAATTCACAGATTAATAACTGGCTCAAAAACAGCAAACTGCTGGAACAGAATTAGACATCAGCACCACGGACAGCAACTTCTATAACGTGACATTCTCGGACTGTGTGCCTTTGTTATTACACTGAATATTGGTTAAAAAGAAACGCTCAACTTAAATAAAAAGCATCTGATCAAACGCAGTGCCTACCTTGAGAAAAAAAGACAGATTTTCTTGTGTACATGCAGGCGAGGGACATAATGTGCAGATAGGACAGGCGAGCCTTGTCTGAGTCCGAAATGGGGAGCAGGTCTTTCAGGTTGCGGATTTCGGCGTTGATCTGATCTCTCCGCGCTTTCGAGGCGCCTTTCGTTGAGCGGTACATTTTTTCCCCGGCCGGATGGAGCCTACAGGTGTCCTCAGTCTCACCGCCGACGTGTGACGGGGAATCGAGCTCAGTTTCAAGGACAGACTGTAAATGTAAGAGCGCCTATTTAATCATCGGGGCAACTATTCAACAGTGTGAAAAGTAGCGGAATAAAGAAAATGAAAACTTCATTTTTGCCGAAAAAAAGGCGCTTCTAGGTAGGCAAATATTATTGAATATGATATGACTTCTGGCTGATGTGTCGGTTCTGGTGGAAATACCGCATCCTGGCCCTTTTTATAGAGATATAGTCTGAGATAAGGAGCGACGGGGGCGTGCACTGACACATCGGATTCAGTATTCTCATGTGTCTCTGCATCTCCTACATTCACTCCCTGATGATGACGTGAGAGGACGATGGGAACCCCTTCAACGCACATAGCCCGATATGGACAAAAAATAAGTCTGCATGAGGCGGAGACAGTGGATTTATCTGACTGTCCGCCCGGGCGTTTATATAACTCTGAGATCTGAGGGCCAGGACAGAGCGGAGGTTAACTCTCAGTCTACAAGAGGGGACATGCAGAGAGACATATGATGGGTTTTAAAGTCTCTTGTCTATATAAGACAAGTGGACAGTAATTATTTTCTGCTGATATGGAATGTATTTTTTCCAGTCTATGGAGGGCCATAGTGGGTTTAAATTTGCTGTCCACACGAAAGGACATTGTAGTTTTGAATCTTGGATAATCTTTTAATAGTGACATTGGTGGTTTTAATGTTTTGTCAACATAGAATGACAAATTGTGTTGTAGTGTTTTGTTGACATTGAGAGACACACTGTGTTTTAATGTTTTTGCCACATGGAGGGATATAGTGGGGTTTAGGCTTTTCTGTCCATATTGAGGAAGTTGGGGTCAATGTTCTATCACTGTGAAGGAACAAAGGTGGCTTCCTGTCAATTTGGAGGGACATAGCTGGCTTAACTACATTTTTAGATCGAGGTGGAATATAGAATTTTCAAGTCTTTGGTTTCATTGCATTTGTTTCCCTTTTTACTTTCTTCCTTCTTTCTTTCTTTCTTTCTTTCTTTCTTTCTTTCTTTCTTTCTTTCTTTCTTTCTTTCTTTCTTTCTTTCTTTCTTTCTTTCTTTCTTTTGTCCTTCCTTTTTTATTAATCTAATAATAATATATTTATATTTATTTATTTTTTTTTTTTTACATAGGCATTCAGGTAGCTGGTAGGAGGCTGATAAAGTTTCAGCCACCATGTCTACCCATCACTGCACACACACACACACACACACACACACACACACACACACACACACACACACACACAAATACACACACACAAAGAGAGAGAGAGGGAGAGAGAGAGAGAGAGAGAGAGTGAGAGAGAGAGAGAGAGAGAGTGAGAGAGAGAGAGAGAGAGAGAGAGAGAGAGAGAGAGAGAGAGAGAGAGAGAGAGAGAGAGAGAGAGAGAGAGAGAGAGAGTATACTACAATAAACAATAAACTACAATAAACTATGAGTTCATTATTGGATCACACATCGACAATATGATTAGCTGAATTTATTTAGCTTCTAAAAAAATAACAAAGGTCATAATAGAAGCGTTTTTACAGCCAAGCGGCACATTTACAGAAATCAGAGATCAAAAGCCTCTTTATTATTACAAATGGCAGGATTTTAACATACAGAGCTCAAATTTATTGTTCGTTTAATTGATGTTCTAAATTAAAGGGTCCAATCTTAGAGCATTACTACAGAATAAGTTTAGGCAGATGTGAGACTACTTTCTCTGCTGTCCATTGAATCTCTTAAGCCCTGCTGCTGAACTTTATACCAATGAATGTGTGACATGAATTCAAACATTTTCTTATATAACCAAGCACATGAGGGACATGCACACACAAAATGAAGGACACTGTTTTCATATCTTCCTATCTTTTGTGTTCCTGTATATTTTTAAATCAAGAGAATCAAGGTCCTCTGCTTCGTTTCTTAAAGGAAAGATAATTTCTGTTGCTTGGCAACTCTCCCACTCAAATGCTAAGATAACACAACATGGACAATGTTGTTGAACCTGATGGTCTTCTACTTCCTTTTCCCTGGCTGGATACAATAGATTTTTTTTATGTTTCAATAAATTCCATTTGCACAGGCTGAGGCATTATTGTCTGTAGTATAAACATCCCATAACTGGAGCTCAGATCTTGTCAGAAGGTGTTGATTAAAGTTCTGTAACTACATGTATGACAGTATTATTGGCTGGATATAAATCACTGGTTTATATTAATACATTTTAATGTATTTTTGTTTCTATAATAACAACACATTAGAATCAGACAATTTTGTCAGTAAAATTTTTTTGTACAGGAGGCTTGAGGAAACATACATTTTTGGAGGGGCTGACAAGAGAATATCTCTATTATGATAAATGGTTGCAAGTAGACAATTATTTTGGGTGTTTCACAACATTATATTGAGTTATTTTTTAATCATTTAAAAAAATAAATTTCCCAAATAAAGAACAAAAGCGTGAGGCATGATGCAATCTTGATGGCAAGAGCAACAACATGTCTCAATTGCTTTAATTTAATTTTACTTTGTCATCTTTCTTTTTTTTTTACTTACATAATATAATACATAATTACATAATAAAACATAATATGTTATATATGATATTGCTTTTATATGAAACTTGGCACCATCACTTTACCAACTTTAGACAAACAGACTGTGGACTAGGGTCAGCTGTGGTGGCACTGTGTGACACTTCATCACTTCCATGAGCTGTACTGTCTGCTCTCAGTATGCTGCTTGGTGTGAGATGAGCTGTTCTCTCGAGTCTTTTAACAACTGCATGTAAGTGTGAAAGAGAAAGTCCACCAAAGAAATATGTGTCTCTATACACAAGTTGTGAGAGTACATGTGTGTTGAGCATGTGCTCGATGATCGTCTATATGTGTTTATGTACATGAGTGCGTGTAAAGTTTAAAACACACACAGAAAAAAACAACAATCAATGATTAGTTGAGCAGAACGAACGCCTCCACATTTCCCTCCTCCCTACATCCTTCTGTTCACAAAGCTTGTGCAGCCTGCAACCTTGTGCATGTTCCTTCTTTTCTCTTTCTCTCTCTCTTTTCTTGGTGGTGCAGGTTTATTTTTAGTATTCAGCACAAGGACCTCTTTGAATTCACCCATTTTTATATAAAAAAAACCTATCTAAATAAAGAATCTAAGATCAGAGAGAGCAGCATCTGCAGAGTGCAACTCTTCACTTAAGAGCAAATCCAACTAAGCAATTTGATGCATTCATGCAACATCAAATTATTATTGGTATGCGTTTTGAGCTACTAGGTATAGTCTCTGACATTTCTTTGTCTAAAGTTGATGTCATTCTCTATTATATAACTTTATTTTTTTGTATATTTGTCATCTGATCTTTTTGTGTATTTCTTAGCCGCCATAATTACAACTAATAATGTTTTTGTTCGCCATTTCCCTTCCTGTAATTTTGGTTATTACTGATTATGTTTGACCCCACTCACAATAATGACTATGCAATGATAAATGGAAAATGAGAATGCTGGGAGCCAGAAAAGGGTATAAAGGTGAGGTCATATGCAGAAATTCTGACAAATTACATTATATTACCACTAGGCCTTGAGATTCTAGAAGAAAACTTTTCTGGCTCCTCAAAGGACTTGGCCCTTGGGGAGAATGAGTCATTGAGACCTTCCACCCTGACCCCCGAGCTCCCACCTGAAGCTTTTTGTGTTTTTTTACGTGGGTGGCGTGGCCATCTGCTGAAAATGGCGGTGGGTGAGCTTCCTTAGCTGCTGACTGATGCAGGCTCCCAGAATATGAATAACATCTATAAGACATCATCTGTGCATTTCATGTCCACCATTTTGTCCACTAAAGCTGCATGACTTTATTGCATATGATATATATGATACATATAATGTAGATGAAGTGGCATCTCCTATCAGTCACAGTGACACTAGCCAATCACAAACGCTCTATGAATTGTCAGGCTTCATGTATGCAGAAGAGGGTGGCAGGTGAAAGCAAAATTTGGCAGGATTTGGCAAAACCAAACTGGAAAGAAAATAAAATATAAAATTTACTATATGATTTTACATATATGAGATTATAGAAAAATATAAGTGCAGTGTTCGAATATGTAAAAGATAGAATTCTTTTTACTGAAATGTAATGGGTAAAAGTCAAAAGCATGTGAACACTTGATTTGAAACCAATTATTATTAAAAGGTCAAATTACATTATGTATTCCAGCATAAAATCTGTCTTTTTCTCCTTTCCACTCAGTCCGTAATTGTCATTTGTTTCTGGAGGGAACATTTGATGCTTGACTATGCGACCATGGCAACAGAACTGCAGTATCTTAGTAACAAAATATGTTCATTGTGAGAGACTGGAGGAGAGATTGTTTTAATAGCACAGCAGGGATGCTATCCTGAAATTTAAGTAGTACTGAACCTTTTTAAATAAGGAACAGAATGTAGCAAAGTAGTGATAGGGTTAAAAGAAAGAAATGTGCTGATTAAACCCTACTTTTTAGGGTTCAAGACTGAAGCATGTGTTTCAGGACAAGCACATCACAGAGCATATTCACTTCACTTTTAATAGTCTGCTTTAAACAGGATCTTGACAATTTCTCTATTAAATGTGTGGTTTTAAACTCTATTCTTTTGATTGTGGATTGAATATGTATTGCTGTATACTTATAATTTTTAAAGAAAGAAAAAAAGAATCTGCACAAGTTTGATGAGGTTGATGAATGATAATAATAATGATTCATCGAAAAGGTGATTTTTTTTCAGCAAAAGCCATAAAAAATAAAATGATACCACATCTGCTAAAAAAATAATTTGGTATCTGGCAAAATCTGGTAATGAGAGAAGGACACAAGCACTCCAAAGAGAATTTGATTGAATACAACTTTGGTAACCAAACCCTGAAGCAATATCACCAGGAGCTGGAGTAATATTTAATACAAACTACAAGGGTCATGCAATCACCCAATCAGCCAATTATGTGGCAGAATCACAGAGCTAAACATTCTGCACATACAGGTTAAGAGCTTTAGTTAATGTAAAATGTGATCTCTGTGACTGGGTCATGGTTGTTTTGTATTTTAGAAACTGTTGATTTTTCAATTACAGCAGTCTTTACACAGGATGGGGTGAAAGACAAAAAACATTAAATGAAAAATGATTTTGTCCAAATTTATACGCCATACTCATTAGAGTTTAAATAGTATCTAGTACAAAATAAGTCAAGTTTGTCAGGGCTAAGGGGCGTAAAGACAACTTATGTCAATTTTGGACTTTATAAATAAACCTAATCTGACCATCCCAGCCTTTCTGTATACAATAGAGTGGTACTCTGCCATGCTGCCAGTTCCAGAAATAGGATCAAGTAAGTATGTCATTTTACTCAGCAAATTCAAAAGGAAGTTATTTGGAAGGGGCGAAGTGACACCATTCACAATTACTCAACTACATGACAGCCTTTTCTTCAGCCACCATGTAATCACTGCAGTCACTGGTAGAGATTTGTTCATCATTCACTGCTGTTAGAGGGTGTTCATTGATGATGTTTTAAAAGCCTGACAACGATGCACTCTATGAGCGGGTGGAGAGGAAATTACTGTGTCTCTGACCTGGCCTTTGTATTTGCACAAAAATAGCAAGTAATACCCTTGTTTTATTATTCCAGATACCATTTTTAATGTTTTACATCTAAAAATATGGAATCACGAGTGACATTTTTGCAATTCGTGCCGTTTGTTTGTTTTCTTCCTAGTTGTTGTTTTCAAATCATAAATAATGACAAGTGCTTATGTAATTACTATTACATTAAAACAAACCAGCTAATGACGTAGTGTGATGAGTATATTGAATTATGGATTCTCCTTTTGCAGAGTTTAGTTAACCATTTTGATTTAAGCTAATAAAACTCAATAAAAAAAATATCCAGTAAGCAAGCAAAGATGCTGAAAATGACAGACCTCAATCAAAAATATAAAAAAGGGCAGCCAAGGAGAGAAAGGAGAAGGTCTAAAGGTTTGTTTTACTCTGAAAGTCACATGTCCGCTACCTCCCACATTCTTCCATCTGCTGCTCTACCCACAAGGCCTCTGTTGTGCCAGTACCAGCCATGAGTGAGGTCATCTAATTCAATGCTGGAGATTATAACTACTACTACTACATTTATGTTTGTAGTGTATAAGAGTGTGTGGTTCTTTGGGCTAATTTATCAGGTGCAGCAGAGGAAACACCTTAATGACACTGTAGAGTTGAGAAAAATTAAGCCAAACAAAAATGTCCACTTAACTGCAGCCTTTGAATCAGGTGATTTGAAGGGAAAGGATGATAAACCTACACTGGAATAGCAGCTGTACACAAGAATAGTTCACACAAGAATACTGCTGTGTTTGATGCGCACATTTATGGTGTGCTGCGCTATGCCTTCACCACCCAAATAACATCAGTGATAGTGTCAAAGTAGTCCCTTTCAAATAACAAACTTTTTCCACCAATAAATAGCCTACAAAGTATATTTACAATATATTATAAGCTGTATATAACAAAGATTGTACTGTATATAGTAAGAAATTATTGATATTTGTTTGATTGTATTTCAAGTTATTTTGTATCACTACTTAAAAACATTAAAACCTTAAATTAGATACTTGATTTGTATTAGATTGTTTTTTATAATAGCAGGTCTATCAGTGGATGTACCCTTCAGGGAAGGAGTTATATTTTAGAACATAGCTTTTGGGATTTGTATGCATTCAGATCCTAAAAACCAGGCAAAAGTTAGCCAAATTCCAAAAGTGTTCCTTCCCAAATTATTTCTTCATAGACCTGGATTTGTGCATATTTGTAGTGTCATGTGGGAATATCCAAAAAGCTACAGGATACAACTACACAATTGTATAATTGTATGTGGCCACCATTTGGGGAAGGCTCATGTATGAGTGTGATGGTCTGGTATCCACACACTTTTGGCCAAAAACAGTATATCATCTTTTCTGCAACACCGATTACTGAACTTAGCATTGTGGGTGCTCAAATCCAACAATAAAATGTTATTCCATTTAATAAAAGAAAATTAAATGATCAGAGATCTGGAAAAAGTAAAAGTTTACAGTGTCAAAGCTTTGTAATAGTGTCAGTGACAATTTCTGCCAATCAAATTCCTTCAGCACAGTGACTTTTGCTTTGGATTCTTAGTAACATGACAATCTAACTATGGTTGATGAGAAAACAACTGTCTATATTTAAAATGACCAAAGTAATCATTGGAACTTGTTTGGCAGAATTCCAATGAGAGAGAAGGTTAAACAAAATTTTATTAAACATTACATTTATAAAAAGATAGATGATGTGTCCCTCATTTATAACGTAACAAACCATATGTAACCATATATAAGATTTGACCATATATGTAACCATATATAAGATATAGAGATTTTAGAATCTGCTATTTCAAGAATGCAAACTACATGCAAGATTATAATTATTCTTTAAGTTTATCAGTTTACGTAGAATAAACTTTCTTTCGGCTTCTCCCGTTAGGGGTCGCCACAGCGGATCCTCCGCACGTTTGATTTGGCACATGTTTTACGCTGGATGCCCTTCCTAACGCAACCCTCCCCAATTTATCCGGGCTTGGGACCGGCACTGAGAGTGGCTGGGGTTGGTTCCCTGACCGAATCGAACCCGGTCGCAGCGCTGCATCTTAACCAGTTTACGTAGAATAATTATCTTAAAATGGATCTGGAAATAAATTGTTAGGAATTAAATGAATAGTTTGGAATGAAATTATATCTTAAAAGCATGTAATTATTTTTTAAAGATGGCTTGCAGTTTGTTGAAAACAGTTTCAGTTTTAACTCAATTCTTAAATCCCTATTATTGTTTTTGCGTTCCACATATGCTAAAATGGTAAACAATTCCAGTGTACTTGCACATGGAGAAAAGATTTTGGGTGGATATTCCACTAATGATAACATTATGGCAAAGTACTGATCTTTTAGCAAACTCACCATGTTTCCCTTTACAGTGCTTGGATTATCTCCCAATTCTCTTGTTATCTCTCAGAAAATGAGTCTCACACTTATGTTCCACAGCTTGTGTTTGTGTTACACTGTCACCCTGTGGAGGCTGCTGATTAATGCAATCAAGGTATTTATAACCAAGGCATCTTGGGTGTATTATATACACCCAAGATGCACACATACATAACTGTTGCACAAACATCTAGCAATATGGGTTGCTCAATTAGCATTTTTAGGTCATGTTCCACTTTAAAAACCAGTTTTTTAATCCTTAATCAAAATTGAAAAATGGTCACTGCAAATGGTCACAGTACCCCCATCAAATTCAGGATTCCGATTAGCCCGAAAGTTTTGTAACAGAATGACTCTGATTTTGTGCCACAGTTAGTTTTGTAAAGTTCTGTGTTTTGTGTTGCTTTTTTTTTTTTTTTTTTTGACACTGTTAGAACATAGTAATGATTAACTCAACAGATTTGAATGGTTAAACCAAACCCAAGTGTATTGATAAACAGAAACTTGCAAATATATGTGTATGCAGTCCATGAAACATAAGTCTGTTTAAATTTTACATATTCTGCACAACAGAAAACCATGCACTCTATTATTGGGACATCTCAAGTTCCCCTTCAGGATCTCAAGCTGCTTCAACAACGCTTTGAGAACACTTCTGTCTAACCATGCTCTGAACCACATGTGTAATCTGCCCAATGGAACTGCGTGACATCACCGGCGGTGTGACGTAGCGACCAGGAAGCTATGAAAGCACGTACGGTGGAAACAGCGTTGTTGAGAAAGCGCTCTGTGTGTCTGTTTTTCTTTCTCACAATGGGGGCACAGTTGAGTTGAGCCTCTGACCAGAAGAAGCTTAATTTAGTGTTTGTTTGTCAACAGAATTGCCCTGAGAAGGAAGTCGGCCAGCTGTTCGTCTTCTACGGTACGTAGATCCTCAGCAGGTGGATTGTGGATGCAACGCTGCGGGCTGGTCCACAACTCTGACCATCGTCAGGTCTTACAGCCTTGACATTGGCACCACTCCTGGCCCCTCAGTCCTTTGACCTAGCTGTGCCCATCCACATTAGGCAGGGATTTGGCAATGTTGTACTCTTGTTCCCAAAGTGTTGTTGCTTGAGATGGAAACCTCTCTAGGTTATGTATGAAACCACACTCCCTGCGAATGCTTCCTTCACTCTCCAGAAGTTAGTGATGTCTCTCCTGCATCTGCTTTTATAGCTTCCTGATCGCTATGTCACCCCGCAGGTGACACCATGCGGTTCCATTGGACAGATAATACACGTCGTTCAGAGGATGGTCACGCAGAGGTGTTCCCAAAGCGTTGTTGAAGCAGCGTATCATTTCCTCTGGGAACCTGGGTTACATACATAACCTAAAGACGTTCCAAATGCGTAAGAGATTTCAAGTTGTGCTGTGATGCAGCATGAAGCAAATTTTTAAAGGATGTGCTGACAAGCTTTGTGTTTCTCAGCCTTCACCCTCCCTGGTTGATAGCTGTCATGGTTATAAAGGCAGTCAGTTAGGGGTGGGAATTGGCAATTTACCAAACTGAGAATAAATTTGGTTTAAAAAATTTGATTTATTTGTTCAGCATCTTCTAATGAGAGTTTGTATGCAGGCACTTATTTTACTTTTTCTATTATCTAATGACAACCTTTTTCTTGCTGAACATGCCATAAATGATTAATAGAACCATTTCAGAGAAAAAGGAAAATATAGAAAGTTATTAATGGCTTAGTAGTTAATGCTTTGAGATCGGTACACTTTAACTGCTCAGCTACAGATTATTGGTAAAATATACAAAAAATATGGAAAAACACAGACTAGCACCAGGTGACACTTTATTTCCATTAAAACACATATGTGTTACAACTATATGTTTTGATTTAACCAAATATTTCAACAAATAGAATATTATTTTACATAAACCGCTCTGGAATGATCTTGTTCAGATAATGATAGTTTCAATTATCAAAAATTAGACCCCATATAGGCTTTTATGTGTGATCATTAGTCAAAACCAAAGTGTTTCTTTGGTTTAATGTACCTGGTTATTTTAAATATTTGTTCCATATAAAAAAAACCTGAAAAGTAAAAAGAATAAAAAAAAACTCAGGGAGATAATTTAATACTAAATAGACTCATTCTGAATGAGTCCATGTAAAAGAGTAAATTAGAGTTTGTGTATGTATGTATGTATGTGTGTGTGTGTGTGTGTGTGTGTGTGTGTGTGTGTGTGTGTATACTGTATGTGCGAATTTATGGTGAGAAAGTGAGAGAACTAAGTGAACCTATGAGTTTCCTGAATAATTAGTGGGTAAAAAATCATTTCATAGACAATTGTGCCAATTTTACTTTGATGTGTCCGTGTTTATTTTATATGAAGGTCCTTTTAAATTCAATGAATCTTATGTAAAGATATTTGACTATTTCCTCAAAAATGTAAAAAAAAAAAATGTAAGTCTAAATATTGTATTAATTTTAGTAAACTCTCCATATTTAAACAGTCAAAAAGGACATGGCATTTATGTGCTATTTCTGTATCTACAAAAAAAAACCCATGTATTATGACCCTGTTAAAATCCTGAAAGCAAAATTTTATTTTGGTAAGATATTAAGAAAATGTTATGCAGACCTCCTTCAATAGTGTTTTATCTATCCCACCCACCTAGATAAACCATTTCATCCTTGGTTTCTTTTCTTTTCTAAAAAGCATAAGGTCCAACATAGATAGACAGGCGGAGGGTTGAGCTGCTCTGGTAGCTCATCACGGGATTGACAGACACCATCTCCAGATCAAGGGAATACTCTTTGGGTCCAGTGACTTCCCGAGCCAGAACCAACATGGCACTGACGTTATTGATTTGCTAAAAAATGCAGAGGAAAATCACTTCAGACAATAATGCACCGATTTGCCCACATGATCTTTGAAAGTGTAAAATGTAAACTGTGCAAACAATTTTTTTAGTAATGATTTGAAAAAATGTAATCGTCTCTTACTCGGATGTAAAAGTCTCCCCTATCATCCCCAGACCGGATGTGGAAAGTGTTGTAGGCTCCAGGGTAGACACTAGTGGCCTGGATTTGGAATATATCAGATGGCACAGAGCGTTCAGAGGTAATGCTCATGTAGCGATGTACGATGGAGAAAGGCAGGTTACGGCATTCTGGTTTCGAAGTTGGACACACGCATCGACTAGAGAGTTTGAAAAAGAAGCAAGATAGAGTCTGAGTGAGAGTGGGAGAGAATGTTAGGAACAGATTGGGTGCTAAAAACTTGTCTTCTAACCCTGTTGGCACTAATGCTTCCTGTCTGGCCTCTGTGAAATAAAGAAATACTCCAGGGCCTTTCAACCTAAGCTTTATCCATCATATCTGTTAAATAGGTGCTTCCCATAGGTTTTGAGAAAAGAACAGAAATTTCGTTTAGTCAGAATTCACTTATATTGGAAATTTGCTGGCCGTTTTTAGTCAATATTTAAAATAACTAAGTACATAATGAGAATTCAATAAAAGCTTTAGGCAGATGTCAAGATAGATGTACGAGTCATGTCATAGCTTTTCTTAATAGTTTTGTCATTTTCATACACTGAAAAAAATTTCAACCCACACTACTACATTGGAAATTCCTAAGCTCAAAAGGCTTCCCTTAACAAAGAACAACACACATCTAGGGGCTCCTGAGTGACACATCAGTTTGCCCTACTATAAGGACATCCTGGCAATGAATCCCAGCAAAGCCACAACCATACATAGAAACTAGGGATGCAAACTGGGTAGGAGAGAAGGCATATGCTGTCTTCCCTGTCAGCTGTAACAGTACTGTGTGTTTGTGAGATCGTGTATGCCTTCTTCAATGTGCGTTTCACTGCCCTGTGACGCAGCATGAGTAGGAGTTTGCAAAGATGTGGTTGATTTGCTTCATGTGTCTTGGAGGAAGCACTTGTTAGCCTTTACCCTGGGTGGTGGTGTCATACCTTTAGGAAGAGCTGGCTGGTAGGTGGGATTTGGCAGGTGACCAGATTGGGGTGAAAATGCAAAAAAATCCCCACATGCATATGTAAAATTTACAGATTCGTAGACTTCCATTATTATTCTTGCTAATTGATATTTAAGTGAATAAATTTTCTGTTCTTTTCTCAGTACAGGAGAATGTGTCAAAAATTTCAACAAGGTAAATCATATGCAGGCTATGCAGGCATATAGATAGATATGTGTGTGTCGATTACTTCTCTGAAACATGGATGTAGGGATCCTGGCAGCGATTGGAGTCAACACAATGGTATCCACCATGGATATTCACACAGCTCTGTCCCTCTGCACACTGATGGGAACCTGACTCACACTCATTCACATCTACACACAGACAGGAACATCATGAATAAAATACAACAATGTGAATGGCAGATTTTAAGAATATAGAAAGTAGGATTTTTTCCCTTATGAGTCACTGCTTCTGCCAACCTAATACGCTTCCACTGCTATTATGAGAAATGGTGATGATGTTTGAGGTGCAGTAGGTGTGAGTAAGTAAAGCTTTACCTTGGCAGAGGCGTGAGCCGAGGAGTTGATATCCTTGAGGACACACACAGGAGAAACGGCCTGGTTCGTTTACACACTGGAACTGACACAAGTAACTGGAGTAGCTGCACTCATCTATGTCTTTGGACAGAGAAAGTTTGGCAAAGAATGTTAGGATTGACAAAAAAATTGAGCAGAAACCTTGTGAAAAAAACAGAACAAAACATATTACAATAACTCATATGATGTGATTACAAATTATATACCAGTGGTGGGTGATCAGGGCCAGCAAAGCCTTCTCTGCCAGCCTAAATACTATCAGAAGCACTGACCTATATTTACAACCTAAATTCCTATATTTGTTCCATGGAATTGTATTAATTTATTCCCAACAGTTTATTCTCTTTATTTCTGGCGTTTCTCTTGGCTGCACTGCTTCCAGTATGTGTATGTGGATTTCAGATTTCAACCATGTCGATCTAATCTGCCCAGGGCCTTCAAAGTCTGTACTGCTGGCCTTTTTACCCTAGTCTCTATTATCAATGGGTCTGTTTCTTTAACCAGTCAGATTTCATATTTGCCTCACAGGGACTGCTAGCTAGCTATATTGCATTTTTGTAAAGTATTGATGGTTTCTATAATTGCGACAGGATAGTGGTGTTATTAGAAGGTGGATTAAGTTGGGTAAGTCCTCACTGAAGACGCAGGTACCATGCATGGCCTGCCACTGTTATATACTAATAAACTATTAGCATTTTTGTACAAATGGAAACCAGAGAGCATTTGTGTACCAAATTCAATGTAAAAAATCACAAGGTCTTTAAAACATTTATTTATATGTGTAATAAAAATTGAATTGAGCTACAAATACCTTCTGAAAAGTATTCTTTTTATCAAAACTGAAAAGCTGTTTTTTCCATTCTTTAACAATTCAGTTCCCGGTAGTCGGTACTCACTGTAACCTTAAATTCCTATTCTTGATTAATAGGAGGGAAACCTAATATGGCTTTTACTGTTGTACCACATCTGCCTCTTCTACTACTAGGATACTACAAAACCACATGTTATGGACAGAGTCATTGAGATATTTTTCCTCATTCTGATGAGTGATGTTACCTTTAACAACGCTATTAAGATCCCTTTGCATGGTTTAATGCATTTCATTGCTGCTAGATGATTGAGTAATGAAAATGTGCCTAAAAGAGCTCTTGTGTCAAACTAGTTTATGGGATAAAATATTCTAATTGTGTCTAGAATCCAATGAACTGAAAGTGTATCTTAGCAATTTTGGACATATGCAAATGACATATTCAAGACATATTTTTTTCTGAACTGTTCAGCCCTAATATTACATTGAAATTTAAAGAATTTGTCAATAATTTCAGTAGTTAGACCTCTAATACAAGTCTAGGTCAATAAATAAGCACAGACAGTTAACCACTTACCATTGCATGTGAAGCCATCAGGGTCCAGGTCATAGCCCTGTTCACAGCGACAAAGAAATGTCCCATATGTGTTGTAGCACCTCTGCTGACATGGTGCCCCCATTTCACATTCATTTACATCTAAATAAAACACCCAAAACAGCACATAATGCTACACATACAGTAAAACATACATGGCGGAACATGGTAGCTAACAAATCATTCGGACAAAAGCATAAAATTATTCTTTCAAAACACTTAAATGTGCACAAAATTTGGTATTTTTAAGTATAAAAAGTTATATGAAGAGATTAGTACTAACTGCCCGTATTTAAACAATATTATAAATTAAGATATTTCTATGATTAAGTAATTTTTATTTTTTAAGCAATATTCTACAAAATGTATTAATTTACAATATAATATTATATTATATGCAACCATTATTTGAAGCCCAATATGAAATGTTTCAAATCTGCAAACAAATCACAGTCCTAAATGATTAGTTTTGGTTGGGCATAGTACACTAATTTTAATTTAGAAGAGCTGATTGTTTCTGACAGCTAACAGTAAAATGTGTGGTTAACATTATGTTAATCACTCACCCACACAGGAGCGGTTGTTCCCTGCCACCTGGAATCCTGGCTCACACTGGCAGGAGAAAGATCCAGGATAGTTGACACAGCGATGCTGGCAGTAGCGGTTCATGCACTCATCAATATCTAGCACAAAAAAGAACAGTTAACACACAGGCTTATACTTGCACATAGAAATGAATGAGGATGAATGAGGTCATATAAAGGTCATCTGTCTCACCAACACACTCCTGGTTTAACTTTCTGTAGCCATCAGGACACTGGCAGGTGTATGTCCCAAGAGTGTTAACGCAGTGCTGACTCGGTAGGCAGTCATGCATATCCAGTTCACACTCATCTACATCTGTGAAAAAGTATGCACTAGCATTATATAGGACATAATTGCGATTATGTAATGCATCTGTAAAAGACAAGAGACTAGGGCAGAGGTTTACCCTCCAACATGACCCTCAGCATATTGCCAAAGCAACACTGAATTGGGTCACAACCAAGAATCTGAATGTTTTTGGCTGACTGTTCACTGTATTCATTACACACAGCCTGAGCAGGTGGAATAAACAAATAATTTCTGGATCCTACTATGCAAAGCTGATAGAGACATATCCCAGAATCTAGGTTTCAGGTTGCAACATAATTATTAGTTCCTTAATAACTTATGCATATAATTGATTTCTTTATATTTACACTGTAAGCGATCCACTCAAAAGCTACACATAAGTTAGTGAATTTTAAAGCATGCAAGATATAGGGTTTAGTCAAAATACTCAGAATATCTGAATATTTTCCCTTTCCTTCTTTTTAGGTACCACAATGTAATATATTTTCATTTAGGTTAAGTCGCAAGTTTTTGATTTAAGGTGATACCACATACTTGAGTACATTGAAAAAGAATGCATACATAAAGAAAGCCACTCCTCCAACTTTGTCTTACCTATGCAGCTTTCTCCCTGGGCCTCATAACCCACAGGACAAGGGTTGAAAGCCCCACTGGACAACCCCGGAAGACCTGACTCTGACTGGCCAGAGGGTTCGGGGGCAGTGATGACAGAGGCAGAGCGAGGGAGACAAAGGTAACCACCATAGTGGTTAAAGCATTTCATCTCCCCCTGACATGGTTCTGCAATCGTCTCACACTCGTTTATGTCTAAGGACAGAGTAAAAATGGAAAAGGGATGATGAAGAGCCTGAAACATGCTGGCAATAGTGGAGACAGACAAATAAATCACAGCAAGGACAGAAAGTATGTGATCTCACCAGCTTATGCTAATCAGAGGACAAATCACTGAATCACTGTATCACATTGCTCTAATCACCTGCCACCCACCTTTACAGTGTTGTTTCTGCGCATCCCACTCATATCCATCTGTGCACTCCTGACAGAGAGAGACATACCAAGACACATTTTTACACACAACTTGAGACATACTGTATCTGCGGAGATCAACAATTTCATCAAGTTACACTGCAAAAACTTAGTCTGACTTTATAATACTAATTATAACTAATGATTCAAAGATTGATGTCAACAGATCCAAGAAATGACAGTCACATGATAGTCACACCCATATACATTTTTGGGAAAAGGACAAGGGCTTGTCAGTGTTCTCATTACAAATCATTACAAGTACTACCCAAATGTAGCAAAATGAGCTAAAATCTGCTTAAACATAAAGGGCCCTGCTGGTTCCTGCACTGAAGAACAAACTGGTGTGAATGACAAGATAGATATATAATTAGCAACCTCATATAGGTAGGTCTTTTATGGTATCTCACAAAAGTGAGTACACCCCTCACATTTCAACAACCATTTAAGTATATCTCCTCAAGGAAAAATACTATAGAAATGAAACTTGGATATATTTTATTTGTATTCTATATTTTATTCTATAATTCTCTCATACTGACCATTGTATGTTCAACACTGAACTTCTATGAGGATTTGAGAATTTGAATTGTTGCTCACTACAAAGATGGCCTAGGCTAAAAGAAGATCGGTAACACCCTGAAACTGAGTTACAGTACAGTGACCACGGTCATACAGAGGTTTTCTAAGACAGGTTTCACTTGGAACAGGCCTTGCAAGGGTCGATCAATTAAGTTCTCATGCTGTGCATCAAGTGCAGAAGCTGGCTACCAGTGCTACCAGCATTGCTTTAGAGGTTGCAGAAGTGGGAAGTCCACTTGTCAGTGCTCAGACCAAACAAGTCAGTCATCCCCGAAGGAAGCCTTTTCTGAAGCTGGCTCATAAGAAAGCCCTCAAACAGTTTGATGAAGACAACCTGTCCAAGAGCATGAATTACTGGCCATGTCCTGTGGTCTGATGAGAGTAAGATCATCTTGTTTGGCTCAGATGGTGTCCAGCATGGGTGGTGACGCCCTGTAAGAAGTACCAAGAAAATTCTGTCTTGCCTACAGTCAAGCATTGTGGTGGTAGAATCATGGGCTGCATGAGTGCTGCTGGTACTGCGGAGCTGCATTTCATTGAGGAAAACGTGGTTTCCAACATGGGACATTCTGAAGCAGAACATGATGACCTCCCTTCAAAAACTGGGCAGAACAGCAGTTTTCCAACATAATAACGACCCCAAACACACTGCCAAGATGACAACTGCTTTGCTGAGGGAGAACGTGAAGGTGATGGAGTGGCCAAGCATGTCTCCAGACCTGAACCCTATTGAGCACCTGTAGGGTATCCTTAAGTGGAAGGTGGAAAAGCGCCATGTGTCTAACATTCAGCAGCTCCATGATGTCATTATGGAGTAGCAGGAAGAGGATCCCAGCAACAACATGTGCAGCTCTGTTGAATTCCACTCCCAGTAGGATTAAGGCTAGATAATGCTAGATAACAATGATGCTCACACAAAATACTGACACTTTGGACACAGTTTTTACATGCTCACTTAGAGAGTACTCACTTTTGTTGCCAGTCAGTTTGGCAATAGCTGTATGTTCATTTATTATCAAAGGACTGCTGTACTGCTATACCAGCTGCACATTCACTACTCTAAAGTATATTCAATTTTTATTTTTATAATATTGTCCCTTGAGAACATAAAATAAAATGGTTGTTGAAATGTTATATTGAGATACCTTGAACCTTTTTTCACACATATTGGAATCATTAGACAAATTATTTTATTTTGGTCAGTTTGAATACATATATTTGAATTTATATGTAACCTTATGTTTTATCTTTTATTAAAAAAATTAACAAATTAAAATAATGTTCTATTTAGTAAATATTCAATCTCAATGAAGTCTATTTTGGTTGCAGGTTGTAAGACTAACAAATGTGGAAAAGTGCAGTTCCTGGGCAGGCACATGAATGTTGGCCAGAATCTTTCTTTTTTTTTATTTTGCTTACATGCCAAACTTTTCCTGCAATTAAGGTATTATGTACTTAATAACATCAAAACGTCTCGTCTGGCAAATTGATATCATATGAGATAACATCTCATCAGTACAATCACTGTACACAGTACAATCACTGTACACAAATTTATTCACTTAAATGTCAGTTACCTCCATTTAATTTCTTATTGATTATAAACGTTTTAAACAATATCACAGGAGACCACACTATTGAAACTGAAATATAATAAAGATCCTTTGGTTCTTACCGTGTAAGTATCAGTCTCAGCAGGTGACTGACAATTTGTCACAGACAGAAAGACCAAAATGACACACAGCAGCAAACAGCACAAGCCCTTCATAATTGCACACACTCAGGTGCAGATGAATGTAGAAGCAGATGTGTGGGCACTTTTACACGGATACCAATCAGTGAAATTTCTGAAAAAGTGCAAGAAGAGAAGAGAGAAGGAGAGGAAAAGAAAGGGACAAAAGTAGATTTTAACCAAAAAACACTAATAGTCATCTCAAATGTAACACACCTGCAGATGATGTAAATTGTTTAGACTGGAGGTGAAATAAAAATGCTTTGTGTATGCTCAGGGCATGTTAAAAACTCTTTTCAGGTTAAACACTCTAAGAGATATGAATGTGAACAAACCATTCTGTCAAATCACTTTGGAATGATATCAAATTAGATATTTAATGCATGCAAAAGTTATGTGAAAAGTAACAATGGCATTTCTCTTTGTTTTGTTTTTTTAGATATATATACTGTATATATGAGGGGGCTCAGTCTACCAGCTGCTCCTGATGTTTGTGCTGGAACACGAGTGCTGGCCAGCACTGCAAGGAAATAATCACACTGAGGCTGCTTTCCCAAAATCACAGAGTTACACAATAGTTATTCTGTACCCTGGGTTCAAAAGTTAACAGCATGGTTTTGGGGAAAAAAACAGAACTGATATTTAGAAAGGTTTCTGCTTTTGTGACTTGTTGTTCTAATACACAAGATCTTCAGATGATTTGAGAAATTGACATTTTTTGAGTGCATGATTATAATTATACAATTATATACAAAAAAGTATACATTATTGGCAGTCCAAGAACTGTGAAACATGATGGTAATGTGAATTTAACCAAGTACCAGATATTTTTAGAATAGAAATACATGTTAGAGGAAGATGCCCAAGCTAGTATTCTCTCCATGGAAGGCTTCAAGAAATATTTAATTATACAACAAATTTAACAAATATTAATCATATCAGGGAGATGATTCATGGATTAGAAATTAGTTTTTTCAATTCCCTTATTTCTGTAAAGCTGCTTATTGACGATGTATTCTATTAAAAAAGTGATATAAAAATAAAATAAAACAGAATTTAATTAACTGTGGGGGTGCCAATATTTTTTTATCAGTGTTTTGCATCAAGACAACTTCACTTCATTTAAGTTTAAAAAAATACTTCACTTTGAATGAAACAATATGAGTAGGATCAAAATCATATGCAGCTCTACTTAAGAGATCATTATAAATTAAAGTTTCGTTCTTGAAAAGTCTGTGGTTAAACATTAAGTAGAAACAGAATAGTAAAAATTTATAAATATAGCATTTCCTGCCACCAACAGGAATGTGTGTATAATTTAAAAAAAGGTATGCACATATCTAGACCTTCAGGTTCTTGTTGCGCATACTCTGCATGGACAAAAGAATATGCACACCTCAATATAAAACAATTGTCTAGGATGACTAAGTATCCTGTAGCATTATAATTTTCCTACATTGGAACTAAGGGGCCTCAACCAAACCTGTTCCAGCATGAGAATGCCATTGATCACAAAGCATGGTCCATAAAAACATAGTATGCCAATGTTGGCATGGAAGCCCTGACCTAATCCCCTCACACAAAGCTGACATCAGTGGCTAGCCTCGCTAATGCTTTTTGTGTCTGAATCTGAAGTTTCTCAGACAAGTTTAGGCTGTTACAGCAGAGAATTTCATATTAATGCCATGCGTTTAGAATAGGGTGATCAAAAAGCACATATGAGTGTCATGTTCAGATGTCCATCTACTGTTGAGCAATGGTGTATGCAGTGCATATGCATGTGGTGTCACAAACTTCATCACTTTAATGAAAGTGCAAGAATGTACCTTTGAATATTCTTGGTATCACCCAATCACAAACAATGGTACAGATTATCAACGTTTAATCTGACACAAAACAACAATGAAAAAATAATTTCTAAAATAATTTGAGCTAGCTTTCATCTTTATCTTATTATCTTCTATTGATCCTGTAATTGATTTTATTCATCACATGATCACAAAGTCTATTTAAGCCCACAATAACTATGTGACTAAAAGACAGTAAGCCTTAGATAACAACTGCAGACACTATGAGGTTCTTTGTTATCTTAGGTGATACAAATCTACATGTTGGTCTCTGAATTCAATAAAAAAATACTTTTTTTTTCTCTTAAATGCATGGCAGCAGCCATGTATTATTTCATTTTAATCTTAATTAATATTTACAAAAAAACATAATCTAGATAGCAATAGCAATGGTATACATTTTGATAATAAAAACTCAAACGAATAAAAAAGAAAAGAAATTAATTGAACACTATGCAAGTACCTTCACGTGGATCTCTCTTTAAAGTTTTTCTTTCTTCCTCTATTCCTGTGACTCTTTGGTCTGCCTCTTTCTGCTGCCTGTGACAAATAAGGTGCTTCCAGTAAGGTCTGAATAGTTCAGAGTGAGACAAGCTGGTGGACCCACTCCCAGTATGTGAGATAAAATCAACTTAAGACAGCCCACTCACTCCCCCTTTGCCACCCGTCTCCCGCCCTGTTTCTTTCTAACCCCCTAGGATTCAAATTCCTGGTCTCAGGCCCAAATTCCAAATTCATCTCTCAAGCAGTAAGAAACACAAGCAGCATGTGTTGTTGCATGTCTCCTGCCAGTATAAGAAAACAATGCACCTGGGTTCTGTCAGTCAGTTCCTCTAACGCGTTATAAAAATCTGGTTTGCGGAAAGCAATGGTTTGTAACTGCATTTCGATTTGCCTTAATGTTTTCTGAACCTATACAGTATGAAGCTGCAGTAACTGTTCCCTCACCCACTGGGTTCCTCAGCTGGAGATTTCCTGGCTAAAAGGGGGCTAGAGCAATGTGGACACTGATTAATGAGGGTTACAGGAGAAACATAATCCAGAAAACAGTCCTCTGACTACCAAAAAACTGTATTCTATAATTACCCTAAGGTTTATGAAGAGTGTTTTTCTCTCCTGCATATTCAGGCACAAGAAACCAAATAAGATCCTTTGGGGTTCCGGTTGATTTTCCACCAACTGCATGATCATTTCAGTGCGGTGTGTTTGAGTCATTATAATCATTGTGACATTTTTCCACTACACAAAAATATGCACAAGGGTGCTTAGTTTATTTCCCAGGAATATCAGTGATGACCAATCACAGTAGAGGACAGTTGTTAAAGTAACTGCATCATTCTTACTATGTACACCAACACAATCCAACTTATTGTGTAACAATATAATTTAGGGTTGTAACTAATGCAATATAAAAAAAAATAAAAACATAACTGGTATAATAAAGAAGTTTAAATAATGCATTAGTAAATTAGCCCAAAGTACCCAGTTTTAATTATTTTAATTATTTAAGAAACGCTGGTGTAAAGACAGTCCTCTCCAAAAATACAGCAAAGAAACAGCAAAGCCAAGTTTGTTTTTGCTATGCATTCAAAACTTAGTTTTAGATGATAGATAAGAATTTAAATGCTAATTTCCAGTTACAAAAAAAATTGGCTGTAACATTCTAATTATTTCTTTGGGGTTGTTAGTCCTTCCTTTCCTATAAACATTTCACTGTTAGAGTAAAGGATTATGGATTGCTTTGTTGTGTGACATGATAACTTTAACCAATCATGGTATGGTACACTGCTAGTTAAAGTGGAAAAATCATAGTTCCAGCTTTGTGGTACCAAAGCTTCTGGTGCCTTGTGTTCTTAAAAAAAAAAAAAAAAAAAGGTAGTGAATAAATGACTACATTTTTGGAGTCACTGCTACTTTTGCACACCAAGCATAACTCCGAGCTAAAGTAAGATTTGTCATATTGTGGTTACACATCTGTTCTGGTTCTGAAGATGTTTTTAATAGTTATTTGTGAGTTATTAGGGAGAATGCTGTTCACAGATTTTTACAAGGCAGTTAAAGTCTCGCACACCAAAAACCCCCATCTGCTGTCTCCAAAGCTGCTGGGGTGAATGAAGCCCCCTGCTGCTGAGACACCCCTTCAGGCAAATACTCATACACTGATAGTTGTTTTTTACAAAGAAAAAACATTACAGTACATTGACTTGTTTTAAGGGGGGGCTGGGGCTGGGGGGAAGTGCACAATGGATTGTACAAGAAAAGTAAACAAATGTTATGAGCTGTTATTGTGTAAAAGTATAACATTTTATTTAATATAAATAACAATACATAAAGTGTCAATCTTACATATTTACATATTTCTACAAAAGATACTAAAACTAAAGGTAAATCGAGGAAATTTTATGTAAACTGGCTGTGTTAACACTTTCATTTGTGAGGATGAAACAATTCTCACAACCAAAGTATTGTTTTAATCATGGTACATTTTCAGGATACAGCTTTTGACAACACCCATGTATCTCTCCCATATCACTTGATACCTGTTAGCAGACATAAGTATGCTTTTAAGAAATTCTCTTTCCAGCAAGGCATAATGTTTAAACACGCAAACATGCATTCACACATATACAGACCCACATACACTAACCTGAATGCATCAAGTGTATGGGCAGTGCTGGTGTAGTGAGTGAGGAAAAGCCTGAGCTCTCCGACGGACCATTTAACAGATCGACAGGGTTCAATGAACTAAGGGTAGAGAGTAGTATTTCAGGCAGTGATGTCTAATCTAAGCAGAACTTCCATCATTACATCTAGTTTATCACAAACATGGGCACCTGCAAAGGGTGTTTGAAGTTATACTATATTACCTAGAGAACCATTTGTGCTGCCTAAACAACCTCAAAATTCCTTTTATATAATTGAACATTTATGGTGTTTTTACTTAGTTTAGTTTATAGCAGGCTTCTCTCAATATATATATATATATATATATATATATATATATATATATATATATATATATATATATATATATATATTATTATCTAATACTACTCAATGGTTAAATCTGTAACACTGACCATACTAACCACTGCTTAGGCCTGTCAGTGTAAATGTGTGGTTAAAGTAGCATTTTTATCAGCTTTGCATGCTCATTCAAAACAAACTTTTAACCATACACTTATCTGGAAATATAAAAAAAAATTCTCATTCGTTTTTTAACTACTGAGTTGGGAAACATTCTTTTTTGTAGATAAAACTTGCAAATGAACACTTAAAAAGGCAGTATTAAAGTTTAAATAAATGCAGCCCCACTCTTAAGTCATGCAGCTACGTACTGCATTTATGAGTACAGTACATTTAGCATGTGTTTTAGGCAATAAAAACAGAAACAAAACATTTTAAGGAGAGCCCACACCTTCTCTACAAGGTGAACAAACAAACTCTGCACATCTTTTGTATTTTTGAGCATGGAAGCAATGCTGATCAGAGCACTGGACAGATTCTGTAGAATGAATAATGAGACACTGATAAACCTACAAACACACAGTGTAATGAAAATGAAAACAAAGCCTGTATTAGAGTTTTGTAAATGTGAATCATTATTTGGAAAAAAAATGTAAATACTAATAATATCCAAAATGACTGATGGTGGGTGTTATAACTGTATCAACACCAAATAAATATGGACACTTTTTAAAAATGTGGAAATGACTAATAAAGCTGATTAAAGTAAGAAATCCATTGAGAGATTTGCATACACATGTTACAAATTGTTCATTCATTCATCTGGGATGTCAGTCTCCTACACTGGGGTTGAGATCTGTGCTAAGACAACACCTAGTCACATATCAAAGTTGTTAGTTATGTGTGAGTATGAGCAACGCATTTTTTGATCTCTTTCACACATACAAATTCAGAAGAAATAGTGTAATGAATATTCCTGCTAATAATTCAAATTGTGTTTTGTAAATTAAATGTGGAGGGTTTAGAGCAGTTTTTAATTTTTTGTGGTTAGTCAGCTGCTAAATAAAGGACTATTATGAATCAGAGGAGTTGTAATGCAGCAAGATACAAAGTTGAATTTTCTAAAAATAATGAAACTGTTGAAAAGGTTAACTGTTAGATAAAACTTTATATAAAAGCTTTAGTTTAACTTCTATGGATTATCCTTGCTTGATCTTACTTGGTTGTTAACTGACCCATGCTGGGGACTGTGACAATGATTTTTTCCCAACATCACCCATTACTCATTATTGTGGATCACAGCATTCTAAAATCTTTAAGTTAGACAGATAACGGGTCAAGTCTCACCTCGCCTTCATCTCAGTGAAGATCTTGATTTTTCCTTCAAGCTGGGAGCAAACCAAACTGCAACAGGAAAAGAATTAATAGAAATCACAAACTACTCATAACTGACAAACTACTCATAACTGACAAACTACTCATAACTGCTTATACCCTTGAGATTATACTCAGCTACTTCTGTACCTTTTGTGTTGCTAAAGCATGTATTTATCATTAACCAGAAACTTTAGCTCTTTTAGATCATGCAAAAACTATTTCTCCAGAACTATATCCATGTCCTCCATCATCTCATCTAATAGCCAGAAAGGGGAAATAAGTGCACAAAAAGAAAAAGAAAAAATGTTGTTCATTAATTTTGTTCCACCATGCCATCCAGTTGCCTGTTACTACCATTTTCCAGACAGAAACTAGCCAAGTGTTGGCTTAATGATAAGCAGTGCTTGGTTTTCCATTGGCATGGACAACACAGCTTCTATTTTTAGGAGTGATGTAAACAACACGGCCGAAAGGATTTTTGTTAGTATTGGCTTGCTAGCACACTAAACCACAGAATTAATTTTGAATTCATAATATGTTAACAATATTGTTTTTCACTTGGGCACTTAATTATACACTGCTGGACCTTTTCTCATGTAAAAAACTACATACCATTTTAAAAACATTTTCATGTACTGTATTGTGATAGGAAAAGATATGAAATGTGAACCATTTGCATACCTTAGCAAGAACTCTGTTTAAACAAAGCTTTAATGGTCCAACTTGGCAAGATACTCTACTTTGTGTTATATATAGTGGTTGGCAATGAACTGTATGACATTCAATATGGTGATTATAATTTGCCCAGTGAATGCAAATACCTTCAAGTTTTATCTGGAACTAAATAAAAAAAAAAACATTAACTTTTTTTCAACTATGAGCTGAGGAATCTCACAAACTGCCCCCACAGTCCAATAACTGATGAGCTGGTCTGTACAGAAGGCCAAGTCCTGAAAAGACAGATACTGCAGCTTTTTTATTGCCAGTCTCAAATCGACTGTTAGCGAAGAACACGACAGCAGCGTAGCCCCTGCAAGGGAGTAATGAGTCAGTGAGGAGAATGGGAGAGGAGATTGAATGGTTTGAAGAATAACTGAAGGACTGTGATAGTGAGTAAATTAAGAGAAGTTAAATCTTTTTTGGAGCTATATTTTGGAGCAATTTTCTTAAGGCTTTCTGAGTTGTCACCTGGCAAGTGAATTTGACAGGAGGGAGTGATGCTGCATGTTCTCCACTAGGGGGCCTTTCAGCTGCTCCACCACTTTGAGCACTAAATACTATAAAAACTATGGTGTTATCTATGTTAAGTTTATATTCTTTCCAAATAATATATAGCTATGTTCATAAGTTTGCATACCCCTGCCAGAATCTGTAATACAGTATCTCTTTTTTTATGTATTTTTATTTTTTATAATTTTTTTTTTTAATAGATGTATATATGACTAATTTGTACAACACACACTTTTTCTCTCACAGTGCACAGCTGTCCCTAATTGATGGTTAACATTACCTTTCTAGGTTGGGCCTGTTAGTACTTTCTTGAGGATATTGCAGCCATTGTGAATGCCCAGATTCTGTGTTCGGGTCTTGTTTATTTGTAATCAATGTATGTACTTGAATAGTTAGTGGGTTTCTTAGTTATTAGGGAAACTTTGATTCTGATGAGAATGAACTGGATACTAAAATCTGGTTCAAACAGGCTATTACCAATTACTTCTCTTTACATACATTTCATACCCAAAACAAAATTATCAACATTTATGCTTACACTATAACATTTGATGCAAAATGAATCATTTACCCTTTTCTAGGCTTTCCCGTATTTCTCCAGTGAAAGAGCTGACAGAACCAGCAGAGAGATTTCATCGTCTAGCACACCTGATGATGGCAGCTCTTTAAGGCAATGCCTGTCTTTGAGCTGATGTCATCCAGGACTTTAGAAGCTTCCTTGACAAAACCTCTTTGGCAAATATATGCTCAAACTCATAATACCTTTAAACAAACACACAAGACAAATCAACAAATTTATTTGGAATTGGCAAGCATAAATATCCTTAATATATAACTACTATATACACTATATACTTTGTATTCTGCTCCTCTAGATAAACAATAAAACAATAAAATGATGAAACAATACCTTTCTATGAGCATAGCATGTTGCTGGGTAGGGATTTGAAAGTTGGCTAATTGACCAATCTTGAGGGGCAGTGCAAAAGCCTCTCACACATCTGGAAGGTTCTGTACTAGTCCATGGTGTCACTGTGCAGGACCTCTCTGCTGACGTCGCTCTCACAGAGAGAACCGCTCTCTAGACGCATCCTCATTGCATTGTTCCCTGCAGAATGTTTAAAACTCTCGAAGGGCAAGAATCAAGCACTGTTTGGTGATTTCTTAAACTCATCCAAAACAACATGTATAGTATCATTTTAATTGGGCAGGACATTTTGCTTCTATTTTGATTGTGGTGTTTTAACAGCCTAAAATGATCATAAGAAATGATATTATAACAAAGTTGCACATTTCAGTTGTCTATTCTTTAATCACAATGCTGTTGGACTGTTGATTCTGGATTTCTATGTATTAGGTTTCATAATTTTCAATAACTGCAGCTCTGAAACCAGAGATTTAGACAGTTCATAGTATAGTCATAGAACAGTCAATACTTCAAAGTAGTGTTCTCATTCATATAAATGATTTATTACTCTTCAATCGTAATGTGTTTTTTTTTTACTGTAGCATTTGTGTAAGGCATCACTATCGTCTGTGATTTATAAGAGTCAAGGACAAAGTGACATACAGTCTCTCTTAAAGGCAGTGACCCTCTCAACTTCCAGACCTTTTTAGGCAGTTTATGATTTATAGAAAATATATTCCTAATACTGGACAAAAGTGAAATTGAACTTGGTGGTGCAGCTGCAAGTGCTGGTCTTAAATTTTTTTAAAGAATAAATTGTATCCCATTTAGAAAGAATGCAATTTTTGTCACCATTTTGTATTAATGCTAAACACACACTATTTAACAGATTTGATTTAACTGATTTGACTCAGAATTAAAGATTATATTAAAACACATTTATTGTCTTTTTTTAAGTCAAATAAATGATGTATGTTTTCCCCTTATTATTATTATTATTATTATTATTATTATTATTATTATTATTATTATCATCCTAAGACTGACACCATTCAATCAGACAGCTCTGAGTTAATAAATGTCCACACCTGAA
Organism: Silurus meridionalis; assembly: GCF_014805685.1. Taxonomy (NCBI): domain Eukaryota; kingdom Metazoa; phylum Chordata; class Actinopteri; order Siluriformes; family Siluridae; genus Silurus; species Silurus meridionalis. The sequence goes on from NC_060898.1 coordinate 17,109,611, forward strand.
TATCCATCCAACCACAGATGATACACCTCTTCATCAATGATTCACAAATACCTCTAATTCCATAGACATCCCCAATAAATCTTGGATTTTTAAAGAAGCAAAGCTCATACAAGATGAGTCAATGTTTAAAATAGAAACATGAAGTATAACCACATAGGAAAATCAAATGAGCGTTAGATAACGATAAAATGCTATAAAAGGCCTAATTATGAGAAATCGCTTACATGATAACTACCGTTAGACTTGGACTTAAACCCCATTAAGAGGTGAAACCCCTAGGTTCCAGACCTACAGTGCTATTTCTGATCTGTTTTATACAGCAAGACTAGTGGGTGTTAGCTGAATTGCGCACACTGTATGATGCATGGTGTAGCAAGGAGGGTTTTTTTTTGTAGCCTATGGCCTATTAAATTACAAAATAAATGACTTAATGCAAGGTTTTTCATAAACAATTATTCAGATATGCTCAATAATAGTTTGTCTACTTATAAGTCATATTGATTCCTATTCCTGACACTGACACATACAAATAGGCCTAACTGGTTCTTATTTATAAGCCAATTTGTTATTGGGTTTAGTAAGGTTTTGGTTTGATCCAAACATCTTATAAGTAGCCTATAAGAACTAAATAATAAAATACAGAAAATACAATAAATTTCATAATGGTGGCTTGTTGGTGGGTTTCCATCCCTACAAATAAATGTTTAAATGAGGGATCCCTTGGTGATCCCAGGAGCCCACTTTGAGGACCACTGCTCTAAAGGATGTGTCTCTAACTAACCCCCGGATTTTACTCAAAATACAAAAAAAATATTATTTGCCTTAAAAAGTTTTTTGCATTATAGCTAACTAACTCTATATAAAAATATAAATTACATTTACATGATAAATCACTCACCTGTTGGTCTTTGGTATATGATGTCACTACCAGATCCTTGTCTCCTGCCTTGTTAACTAGAATGCATACACATTCGCAGTGCATATCAGGCGCTTGTAGCTTCAGGTAGCGGCAAGAAGTATTTGGAGACTACGTTACCCATTTTACCCCTGAAATTATTGTGTAAGACTGGAGAATACGTTGCTGCCACCTACTGTTGATATGCAAACAACGAACAACAACATTAAATGAATAACATCATTATCCTAATCATCATTTAAACATTTGGAACCTTATGCTTCTACACGACAAAATAGTAATAACAATATAGAAAAACCAGAGACATGAACAAGAAAGTTTACAAAACAAGATCATTATTTTGCATCATTCTTTAAAACTGGGAAGCTTCAATTGCCAGTGAAAATATAACATACAGTAGACTGTCTTCCTCCAGACCTTTTCCAAGATAAAATACTCAACACATTATATGACCATTTTGCTGCCAGTGTATTACTGAGTCATAAAATATAAGAGTCAGAATGCATCTGTAGGCTGTAGGTCATGCAAAACCCAAACACAAATTTTTTTGTCCATTGGGATTATGGAGCATTTGCAATTTGCATACTGATACTGAAAAAAAAAGGAGTGGTAGCTTTGGCTAGGACTTGGGCTTTCTGACTTGTAAGTTTAAATCCCACCAGCACCAAGTTGCCACTAATAGGCCCTGATCAGTTTCTTCTCAAATTAAACGAAATAATTCAATTAATTCAAATAAACACTTGAAAGAAAAAAATCCATCACAGCCGAATGCATTTACTGAGTATCTTTAATACAGGTCACAACTATGTTGCAGAATTAATTTCCGTTTTGTAATTATGAATCTGTAAAGCATTTTTCCAGCACCAGGCAAGATTAAGGGATTACAGTTGGTTCCCAGTAAGCACAAAAATGTTAAAAAACACATTTTTCATGCAATATCTGGAATAAAGGGTATTTTTTAATGATGTGAAAACTGGAAACAGATAAGATGACTGTGTATTCTGCACAAGACACATGACATTTTTTATGAACCAAGAAAAGAACACTAAGAATAAACAAATAGCTTTTTATTGGCCATTCTATGTCAGGCCATGCTGACCATTTTATACAAGTTCATATCCACTGGAGTGGCTAAAACTTTGATTATTTAATTTCAGAACCGTTTTTTTGAAATAGTAGGATTTTCTTCTGACTTATGGTATAACTTCTAATGTAAAATGTACTATTTAGTAATATTTGTAAGCAACATGCAAAATATAATGTTACTTATGTTTAACATGGTAACACAAATGCCTTTCAACTTTTTTAAACTAAAATATAAGATATAAGGACTGATCTGAACCTGCAGATTCAGTTATGAACTTGTTCAGGGTTGATGGTTATTCGGTATTAGAGCCATCCATCTTACAGGCAGGCATATGGGCCTCCAGAACCAACTCCAGCCTTTCTTTCTCCCTCTCTAGCCTGGCAATCTCTGCCTCTAGCTGAGCCTTCTCATGCTCCAACTGCTCAGTCTCCTAAAGGTCAAACAGAAGAGGTTAGCAGTACATATACAGTACAGTGTCCTCTATCATTGAAGAAATGTGTATTATATCAAATCTAGTCAGAATGAAAGAAACCATTAATTAATATCACTTTAATATTAGTTGTAATCCAAGAAATAAATCAACTGGAAAGGCTCTCCATGAGACTCACGTTTTGTAATGTTTCCGTAAGCATGCGTCGACGATCCCGACATCTAGCTGCAGCTATTCTGTTCCTTTCCCTGCGCACTCTCCTCCTCTCACACTCCTCAACAGATCTCTAGAAGTGATTCAGAAGGCAGAATATGAGTTAATTGTTAGCATTGCAAAAAAGAAGATAAAAAAGTTCATGATGTAATTCTCCCAAACCTTCTCCCACATTTACATAAGCAATATGGCAGAATAAAAGAGAATGATGACACTGCCATCTTGTGGGAGATAACTGTAAAGCACGCCCAGATTTCCCCAAATATCACTCCTCTTACTCATCAACGGCCACTTTTACAATCTGGTCTGAGTGTGTGCTCTCTGAATCCCGCGCGAATATTACTACACTGACTCACTCAATGAGATCCTATGTGACTAAGGTGTGAATCACGAATCCCTCTTTACCATAACAGGATGAGTCAAATGAAAAGCCTCGTCCCTGCTTCTTCTGTTTAGGGCGTTAAACCAGAACATTTCACATCTACAAATTCATCCACAACTTACACTCTGATTGTTGTGTTCTTTGTCTGGATCGTGAGATCTGTCTCGTGTCCCAGAGTGAAGTGGCTCTGAACTGAAACACTGTGACAGAAGACATGGACAGTTTGGCAGTGAAGAGGGCAAAAAGGAGGCCATGGTGTCCCAGCACTCTGCTTCTGAGACTAGAGATTCTGAGACGAGAGAGGACTCAAGAAGCCATTCATCATCCGGCCTGGATGGGACGAAGTCAGCATTGGGGCTAGATGTGACTGCATCTGTGATCTTCTGCAAGATATTGGGAGGGAGAAAAAAAGATGCAAAAAAAAAAAAAAAAAACATAAAAGGAGGGTGAAGAAAAGAGTGGGAATGTTAGTGATGAGTAGGATTAGTAAGTATACTGATTTATGCATAATTAATAAGATGGATGGTGATTAGCATGGATTATTTCATTACCTTGAGTCTGCATTTGACCTTAATTCTTATAATAATAATAATAATAATTATTATAAATAATAATTATTGTTGCTTATCTAAATCGCATGTTATTATTTTAACATTTTATTTTTACTTTAGGTCCATTAGTTCATGATCCATAAGTCTTTAATGATCAATTAGTTTAACGAACCTTGTGCATGTAGGTGGTGGTGCTCAGGTCCAGTCGTGCTGCCATGTCTGTGTAAAGTCCGTAAGTGAAAGCTGCACTCCCCTGGCTCTGATACATCTCTCCAAAAGTTCTCCAGGATTATCATGACCGTCAAAACCAGTCATTTACACTTTTAGATTTCTTTGTTCCCGTCTAGTTCCATAAAATCGCATAGTTTCATTCTCTTTACTCCCTGAATTGGAATGACCTCGCGCCACGGGCTGAATTCAAACGACTCCACGCGCTCCAACAGGGATGAAACTTAAGCACGTGATCCAATTCATTTTTTATTCCACTAGTGAGTTTTAGTCCCGCCCTTCTGCTCCTGTGTGCACGCGATTATCTATCCCTGTGCGAATAAGAACTACCGAGCATATGATGATGATGATGATGATGATGATGATGATTATTATTATTATTATTACTAGTTTATTACTTTATTATTTTATTAACTTCAAAATGTATTAGGAAAATACATCAATACAAAGCTACATATAGCATAAATATGTAATAGGTAATATATTCACTGAACTTGTCTATTAACTTTACATTTTATATTTAATTTGCATTTTTATTTGTCCATTTCCCTCAAATATTTGTCAGTTCAATCCAGCTTTATTCGTATACCACTTTTATTAATGGACATTGTCCCAAAGCAGCTTTTTCAGAAATCACTAGGTTACAAAATATTAATTTGATGAGTGAGCCATTGGCAACAGTGAAAAGGAAAAAAAAATGTATGAGATGGAAAGAGGAAGAAACCTTGAGAGAACTCAAAAGGGAACCTTATCTGGATGGCACTGAAATATATGACATCACTGTTGAGGTGTGCTGTTCATTGAGACATTTTCATGCATGCCACTGTAGTAAACTGTTGATATTATTACAGTGCAAATCAGTCCCTAAATATTAGAAATGTTGGTCAGTACAACTACATTGAACATTCCTTTGGCATCTCTATGTATTAGAAATCTACATTTAGCTAGAGCTGTAAAACTTTGTCATATCCTGTACTTAATGAATCTAATGCTGATTTCTGTACTCTTTCTTTACTCACTTAATGGTTTATGAATAGCAGTTTTAAACGTACCAACACTACTAGTGGTCTAGGATTGTAGAATTGTTAGATAGAATAGCTAGTTCAAATTTGACCTTACTCTGATTCTTTATATTTATCTATGTTTCTTTTTTTCTATTTACCCAACATCCAGTGATCCTCTTCTCTTTCTGTTTCTTAGTCCCTTATGTCCTTTAGCCACTGCTTTGTTGTCTGTGTCAGACGTTGAGACTCAAATTTCAATATCAGAAAAAAAAAGATATTTAGCTGTAGGCCTTCTGATTCAGTTCATAAATGTGTAATATTTCTACACCAGCTTAGTCACTCCTGTTTACTTAATGTCAACACGTTTTTTTAAATAATTTGTTTTCTTCCATGATGCAGGTGCACGACATGATCTGCTTCAGTATTACTGTTTAACTTAACCAGAGCTACATCAAAAACGCTGGTCAGGAACCTGATGGTTATATCATGCAGATCATGATGCGAATGGATGCTATTTTCAACCTGGGTTCATCACCTTCAGACAACTTTGCCCAGGCGAATCATTTGGGACTGATCTGGCCCTCTCCATGCCCTCTCCAGATGGTTATGAGGTTACACTTTTGTTTTATTGCAGTAGTTCTGCAAATCTGATCTTTTGAAAAACAGATGTGAATCAGTCATTCTTTTTATGTTTTTCATGAAAGCACCTTTTTCTCTATAGTATTAGTAATATAACCTGCTTACACAACCTTATCCACATCTTAATTATCATTTAAATGACTGCTAGCAGTTTCATGTGACTAAGAAGTGGGAAAAAACAGTCAGCTGTATATGAATCACTCAAATCTTTACTTCAGTGCTTCACTAAGCACAAAACTGACAGCATTACAGAATGCATATTACTAAATAAAAATAAATGTGTCTGTGGCAGCGGTTCACTAGTGGAGGGCGGAGCCGGACTGAAACAGAGCGCACTGGAGTCTCATCAATTACAGGTGTAGTCCTACCACTCGGTTCGTCTGTCTCTGCCTTCCAAAAAACAATTACTTGTTTTTATAATCAATGACAAGTGAATACATTGAATATAATACATAATTTTTATAACAGTAATACACATACATAATTAATTTGGAAAAAAAATGTATAAGCATCATCCTTCTAAAACCTCACCAGCATTAGAAAGAAAATCAATCTATTTGTGAGTCAGGACAGTGATTTAATGTGAATGAGTAACTCATCAAAATCATGTTTTTGCTATTTAAGCATTTATTAGATGTGCATACAAAGCTTTCAGTGGAAAAGTCTATAAGACAGATGGTTTCATCAGCATTAAAACATCAATAATTCTTTATTTTCTTTAAATATTTTTTTTCTAACTATGTGAGACTGTGTGAGATCTATAATGGTCTGTAGGCACCAACAGTGACATCAAAAAGCTTGGGATTATTCAGGTTTCCTTCCTTGTCCAAAAGGAAGTAAAACTTGTGATTTTTTACTTTGAGTGGGATGAAGGAGGGGGATTCCTGCCTGTGTGCATGACAAGCCACTTGGTTCAAAGGTACAGTTAGATTCCAGGCTTTGCTCACTCCTAGGGGGGACTGGGTACACACAGACACCTTTCCACCTCCCTTATGCAGGACCACGCGACTGACAGAGCGACGGCTGAACAGCATGCCCAGGCCAACAATCCCTCCTCCTAATGGCAGAGAAATACAGAGGTCCAGTGGTGAGAATTATATATATATATATATATATATATATATATATATATATATATATATATATATATATATATATAGCAGTAAGGAATAGTAGGGTTCCTATAGAGACAATCAAGTGTATTTGTATTTTGCTTTTTTGGATACCATTAGCCTGCACATCTGTTGGTTGTACATGCTGAGAGAGCAGGTTTGATGAGTAAATCCGAAAGGAATTGCTCTGGCATGGGCTTATGTTCCCAGTGACTAATCACTAATCATCATAGTTCTCAATAACCCATTGCTGATCACTACTGTTTGTCATGTATTTGTCCAAAATGTGCAGATCGTGCTTTATTTTGAACTGTAATTGGTAACATATTTGCAAGTAATAAAAGTGAATTATTCGATCCAAAACCAATTCCTTGATGTCCATTTCCCTTACCAATACCACAAATGCTTTATTTTGGCTGTCCACCTGATAACATTGTGTTGTACTTTCATTATGTTCTTTATTACTATTACAACTTGCGGGTGCACCTTGTGTACAGTTACTTAAGTTCCCACCTGTATATAAGATCATCAAGTACACAGAATATTTATATATATATATATATATATATATATATATATATATATATATATATATATATATATATCGCCATGCCAATTACGTTTAAAATAGCCTAAATATTAAAATGTTAATAGTCATTATAGCAGGTGTACAGCTGTACAGGTGGGTGGATTTTATTTTTTTTCTCACTCACTCACACACACTAACACACACACACACACACACACAGAGATAGTTAGAGATAGAGAGTGGGAGATTTCAAAGGTTTCAAAGAAGGACAGCAGAACACTTACCTATAAAAAGACAGCCAAGCGTGAATCCAAATCTCCATGTATTTGATCCGAGGTTCATGTCAAAGCTAAAAAGCCCGAATTCTGTTCTGACCTTTTGAGGCTCTTTGCTGCTCTTTCGAGTGTCTCGGAGTCCCGTGAAGGCAAAAAAGGCCAGGTAGCTCCAGAAAAGAAACTGACCTCCACAAAACAGAGCCAGGAGCCTGAAAAAGCGGGTTCGGTCATGCTCGAACAGCACCACATCTCTCACCACGGCGGAGTGTGAACTCCTGAGTGGCTGACCGGGCGGTAACTTTACAGAGTGTCGCCCTTGAGTCAGTGACATGCATTTAAACTGATTCAAGACCGTGGCATCGTGGATCATTCCCATATACCGCCTGGACAGGGGCAGAACCGCGCGTACATGCTGTATACAGGTGACCTGATGGGGGGCAATTAAGAAAGTCCGAGCTGTAAATAACACACACTGATACGCCATGGCGTTCCGTTAAATATTTGACAGTACTTTTTATCCTTGAATTTTCTGTGCACTTAAATCCATTCAGCTGTATTTTTGCGAGACTTTAACTAAGACAGTTACCAGGGTGCCGCCATATTGTTCTTTATTTGCATAAGTACGGAAAGCGCATTGGTTCAAATTGTAGACTATCATGCCCCCTAGTGACTACTTTCACACAATTTGGTTGCATACAGACGCCTTTAATGTTTATTGGCCCCAAGGTAGAGACCTGCAGTGGTCGGATTTTCAGTTCCGCTCCTGCAAGGTTCTGTCCAAACCCAAAAAAAACGGCAAAAGCCTGCAGATTAAATGTATAAATAGTTTTATTGTTAATGCACTGATGGCTTCTTCCCGCTACTCTGCCTTTTTTTTCACTTGCTTTCCTTTTGAATATGTAAAAAAAAACGCAAAATAACCAAATGTTTCATTTTATTTATGTTTGACTATTTGTGTAAATGATGAACATAGGCATGAAAAATTTACTTTTTAGAACATCAAATGGAATGATTACATATATATAAAAACCACTTCAAGAAATTGTTGTGTTGCATATGCTCCTTTCTTTAATAATGAAGTACTATCTGTAGCACTAAGCGATTCTCCGCTGTCTTGCGCTTCAGACATTTTGCCTCGGTGTGCTCTAGTAGTCTACCACACGAGAGTTCGCTTCCGTTCTTGTGCCCATAAATCGTTTTATTTTTTTTTAGTTGCCATTGATGCTTTTGTGCTGTAGATACATAACAATTTGTTTGTTTTAGTAATTTATTATTATTTGTAAAAAATTATAATTTTAAGACCATTTTGTCGGAGTCCCGCAAAAATATAAATGTCAAAAAATGACTGTTTTCCAACCATGAAAACCCCTGGGGATTATAGTTTTCCTGGGCATTTGAAATGAAGGCAAATTGAGTATTTTATGCAAATTCTACAGAAAAGAAAACGCAAAAGTATAAATTAAATGACATTTCCTTACACTGTCCAGATTTTCTTGAAAAGTCCATCTTGAAAAAGGCCTTTAAATATATCTGCGACCAAATCAATTTCTTCTCCTCTGCCAGCCATTGTGGAATGAAAAAACAGCTATTAAGTCTACATAAATATATTTGAGCTTGTGTGGTTTGCAGATGTAGTTTGCTAGCTGACTACTGTGCTCTCTGGCTAGCCAAACAAAGACATGGAAATGCTGATGTTAATGTAGCCTGCTAGATGGCCCTTGTGTCACCAACTTGAAATCTGACTGGTTAAAGCAAAAGCTTAATTCTTATGAATTGTAATCTACAGGCCCCTGCACTGTTTGATTGGAAATAAAAATCAGCAAAATAAAGAGAATAGACTACTGGAATAGTTTATCACATACACAGAGGAAATATATTAAAACTTAATTCAGTGATTCTGATGATTTTAAACAGCAATGAAATGCCTTGTTTGACCTTGCAGCCTGCCATTAGTAACCACAATTACATTGTACATTGTTTTGTTTAGGAATTAACATGAACAGTGATATTCTTATCAAATGTGTTTATTGTGTTCTATATTTACTCCTATACAGTGAATAATGTTCAACATATTGGAGAAGTGTGTGTGTGTGTGTGTGTGTGTGTGTGTGTGTGTGTGTGTGTGTGTGTATGTGTTCTTTTGAGCTGCTAATGGCCTATAGAACCCATTGTTCTACCTGAATAAACCTTATCAGATCTCAAATACACAGATGGGACCCTTCTTATTTGCATACAGAGCTATGGACACAACTGTGACAAATAGGCATGGAGAAAATAACCTGGACAAAACCTAGACAAATGTGTTAGTAAATATAAAGAGATGAGTTTTTATGAAGACCCATAAAACACTGAAACCAACCAGAAGTGGGACAGAAGCTAGGTTGACCTTTTTAATGCTGTGAATTTGGAGAGGGTAGTGTAAAAACCCTTAGTAATTATGTAAGTCTATATGGCCCAAATTGTGCTATACTTAATTATATGTCTGGAGCTTTTGCATTAAACTAAGTCAGATGCAAATCATTTGCTCTTTAGTTTTCTTCCCCACCAGTCAACACATTGAGTGACCACACTTACGTAGACAAGACAGTCTACAAAATAAATTGACCTGTCCCACATCCTGATTGTTGTCTATACTTAAGCAACGGGACAAACACCCCCACCCCAACCTTCCACACCCTCAGGCCCACCGACTCTTATTTCACTTCTCCAACAAAGCCTACTGTCCCAGTAATTACTCTAAACATATCCACACCCATGAGCCAAACACCTTACACACCTCACACCATCTACATAAAGGAGCAGGTTGGAGGTTCTCGGTATTATAGTTTAAATTGCTTATACAAGTTATTTTAACGATTATATCTGAGTGTACAAGAAAAACATGGACATCGTAGCGAAATTGTAGGAATATGACATTTTGTATTGACGCGTAAATGACACGCGGTTTCGCACCGTTACGTTAATGCGCATGCGTGAGACTTACCTGGCGGCTCAGTGCTAGGTAAATGAATCGGTTCAGCTTAGTTGGACGCGTGCAGGAACAGTAAACTTCGCCAGAATTTAGGAAGCGGGTTACAACGTGACGATGCACAACAGGTATCAGCTCAAACGTTTTTGAAAAGGAGATACTTTGAACCTTGCTGTCAAGAGTTTCCTCGAGAAAAAAGTAAAGGAAAAAATGCCGCGAGTGTTTTTGGTTAAAAAGACGAACACCACTTCCGGGAAAAGAAACTGGAATGAAGTACCCGACTGTGTCTACACACCTGGTGAGTGTTTGCTTACAATGCAAAGAGTAGCACACAAATGATCGTTATGTACATTTATTAATAAGTATTTTATAATTAGGTACGAGCTTAGACATACTGAAAGTTCTTTACAGCTACCCTGAACAGAGAATTCATGCAGAGACCTTGGATACTGATTTAAGCCTCCATGGCTTCTCCCTCCCCAACAACAACTCGTCATTTTAAAGAAGTTCCTTTATGTGTCATTTAAATATTGACACAGTGTATATCTTCACATATCATAGCAAAGGCAGGGTACATCATAATGCAAGGTTTCTGGATCAAAGTGCTTTAAGGGTTTTGTTCAAGGGCCCAGCAGTGAACCGCAATCTTCTGAACAGTGACCCAGAGCTTACATGTAGCTTTATCTTACTAGCAGTAAGTTTTCTGAGTCTTGAAAGGATTACCAGATCTAAAATTACTTGATAGTATATAAAGCAATAGTTTTTCTGTATGGTTTTCTATATAACTTGTGTATAATAAATTGGAATTTCCTTTGTTTATGACTATGTGGGGGAGACATACCCACAAACCCAAAGAGAGTAGCACAAGTGCATAAAAACAAATGAAAATTTGGCGAGGATAAAATCTAGAATCAATACACACATTAGGACACACTACCTCGACACAACAAGAGAACAGTATTGGATAGAAGCACAACCAGTACCCGTAAAATACCATTGTCTAAAAAAGGAACCGCTTATCTTATGATGCAAGTTATGTAGAAATATTGTCAGTGCTGCACAAGGAAAACTCATCCAGTAGAGGAAGATAGAGAAAAGTACAAAAACAGTGTTCAGCTGCATCATAAAAACATTGTTTTTGAGGACATTATACAATTTTTATTATTTATAATAATGTCGTTGTAGTTAAGCGTTTTCTAAAGATAAAATTATCGTTCTGGTTTATACTCGATCTTTATTTACATCTACATAAACAGTCTTTCTGGTTGCAATAATTATAGAATACGACACATATTGCCAAAAAGTGCAATGAGCTTTGGTAGCAATATGTCCGTTACTTTGTCTCTGTCTGGAAGGGCCATTCATTGTTTTTCACCTTAAGTTTGGAATGATAGTACAAAGATCTTCCTGTTAGGGCACTTATTGTCTAGAGCAGTGGTCCCCAACCTTTTTTGCACTACCGTCTGGATTAATGGCAGACAATATTTTCAAGGACCTGCCTTTAAATACAACAAAATAAAATGATATGATAATAATAAACATAAATCCACTGTGTTGTTTTTTTGTTCATTTTGATAGCTTGGGGGTTTAAATTTAGCGGTAATGTATTATGTGTTACCGGTGGGATCAGCCCCTTTAAGATGGTAGCGGATGTAGGTAAGACATGTGACCGAGGCATCATGACATCCATCAAGAGTGAGTTATAGACAGATGTGGCAGAGAGAATCTGGTAATTTTCCAATATAAAACATAGTTCAGAATCAGATAAATGAAACGGAAATAATGTAAGTTATGTATTCTTTCTTTTCCTCTGTGGCCTGGGGGTTGGGGACCACTGGTCTAGAGATCATTGTACTTCAGGGGTGTCCAGCTCAGGTCCTGGTGAGTCAGGGGCTCTGATTGCTCAGTACTCATATTGAGTATTTCTCTTCTTCCCGTTTTCATTATCAAATAACTACAAGGCTTATTAAGTATATTGGAGAAGCAGAAATCAGCAATTTGAGCTTGACATGGTGCTGGCCTATTTGTAGATTTGTTAGTACACATTTCACTTGGTGGTATAATAATCCACTTTTGCTTGCTTTTCAGTGTGTTTCTTTACTCCTCATGGCCATGAAGAGTGTGAGCACAGCCCTGCTGAGCTGCCCGTCTGTTCTTCCACCTCACAGAGCAAAACCACACATGCACACACTCCATCTCTCAGCTCCAATGCCCAGCTGTTATGCTCTGCCATACAGGAGTCAGATTCACACAGTTCTGCTTTCATTTGCTCCAAAAATAAGGTCAGTTTCATTTCTTTTGGGGCAAATTAAATAAAAATCTAATAATGGACTTGTTGCCACATTTTATATGTGGGCCTCATTTTCTCTGCCATGATTGATGCTGTGCAACATCTTTACTGACGATTACCTTCGGAGGTGGTAGCTTAGTGGTTAAGGCATTGGACTTTGGATTAAAAGGTCATGAGTTCAAATCTCAGGAGTGCCACACCAAGGTGACACTCCTGGGCCCCTGAGCAAGGCCCTTAACCCCATAGCTGCTCACTTATTTAAATTAGATAAATGTAAGTCGCTCTGGATAAGGGTGTCTGCCGAATGCTCTAAATGTACCTCAGTGCTGCAGTTCTGTAACATCAAATCTCTCCTTTGCTTTACCAGATAATCGTACAGTGAAAAAGTCTTATATACAGTAATTATACTGTTTATTGTCTCAGAGTCCCTGCTGCACTAACCTTATAGATGATGGGGTGAGCACCGGTCATCTTATTTACAATATGCTCATTCTGAAGGCTGTTTGAACTTGGTCTTGTTTGACATTATAGTATGCAGTTGTTGAATATAAATAATTTATATCTTACTATCTGGTGTCACATAGAAGAAAATTGCAGTCTGATTTCCCTGAAAGTTTCTTCATGATTTTGCTTTGGGATGTTTGTATTTTTCCATGTAATTAGGAATTTAAATCTAGCTCCAGATTTCTATAATGCCTCACTTTGATGATGACGTTTGTTAAAAGTGCTTCAATTTGAATTTTTTTTGCAGAAAGGCAATATTGAAAATAAAGCATTGACTGGTTTACAAATGACCCCAGAATCCCCCTTTTCCTGCCCAATATGCCATAAGACCTTCAGTCTTTCCAGAGTGATGAAACGTCATTTAAGGACTCATAGTGACTTGAAGAGGTACTCCTGTGAATACTGTGGAAAGGCTTCAATGACACTTTTGACCTCAAGAGGCATGTGCGCACTCATACAGGTGAGATCACGTCATCACGTGTTACCATCTTTTCTTGTCTGTCTTGCTTTTTATTACACCTTACTAAACCAGTTTCTCTTCTAGGTGTCCGGCCCTTTAAGTGCACTGTGTGTGAGAAGGCTTTCACTCAGCGCTGCTCCCTGGAGGCTCACCAAAAAAAGGTGCATGGTGTCTTCCAACAGTATGCCTACAAGGAACGCAGGGACAAGCTGTATGTGTGTGAAGAGTGTGGCATGACTGCTCAGACACAGGATAGCCTGAGCAATCACATCCAGACCAAACATCCCAACAGCAGAAATGCCAAATCCAAATCTAGGAAAAGGAAAGTGCAAGACCGTGGAGGGAGTGTGTCTCCCCATTCTCCTCAGTCGCTAAGTGATGCAGATGCTGGTGTTTGATTAATGCTGAAAAAACTGATGGACAATAAGCAGTTCATGATATTTGAGAAAAGGGAAAAGTGGTGAATGAGTATGGTTTAAATCAGACAGTTGTGATTTCAGGTCCCAGCACCATCAATCTCACTGCTGAGCAAAGCTTTTAACCAACACTTTGACCAAAAGTTGTATTCTGTGTTTTGACATTCTACCTAGTTGAAATATGTGAACTGCCTTTAAATGTGTAATTGCTATGCCAACAGATTTTTTTTTTTCATAATTAAGACTATAAATGTAATTCATACAGATCTTACTCTACAATAGTTACACTACTGAAAAGGGGAAATATGCTATTATATGTACATTATCCTTAGTGTTGACTAGATATGTAAAATCCTGTTGTCATTTAGTGTCATATATTACACACTTGCATGCCCTTGAATTTTATTTATGCGCTTATTACACATCAAAACATTAGAACATGTATAGAGGATTATACCTTTTATATGTTTTTGAATGTTTGGGGATGATTTTGAATCAGTGTGTATATATAATATAAAAACCCTTGGTTTTGCAAAATCTGAAACTTGTCATGAAGTTCCACCTTAAAGGCCAGGTTGCAAGAGGAAGGACGAAATGTGGCATTAAGCCTCTTAAAATCTATTACATTTAGACCAGACAAGCCAATGAGTACATTGTCCTGTAGGATAACTATGGCAAATACTGATATGTGTTGCTGGAAAATTACCTGACAACAAAGAGGTCTGTATATCATGATATGGCGCCATCTGTGGGTGTGTTTGAGCATGAATGCTTGCGGACTATCATGTCAATAATTATATTAACTAGGCCCATATTTTAGCAGGTGTGGCTTAATTTCCCATCCACCACCTTAATAAAAAAATCTGTTTTGTGGATTTTTTAAATTGTTTCGCATATTTTGCGTAAAAATGCGCAAAACATCTAGAAATGAATATGTAGTCATGTGCGTTGCGAAAAATAAGCACAGGGTTTTGACAAAACCCCGCCACCCGAACCTGACTTCATAAATGATATACGGTTACTTTGAAAGTCACAGAAAATTAATTAATCAGTTCATATGTACTCATAAGGTTTAGATTTAAAATATGCCTTATATATTAAACAAACTGGCCATAAAATCACTGATCAACCATCAGCGGCTTCATGCAACATGGTCGCTTCGTAAAACTGCCCTATACTTGTATTTTGCAGCATAGTGAAATTCTTTCTTCGTATATCACAGCGATGTTAAGACGCCGACATTGCTGGGAAATACGAAGAACCCAGAGCCTTAACCACTGAGCTCCCACTTCCCTCCATAGTTAATAGTGTTCACAAGCAACAAGAGAGTGACGTAATTAAGAGACCGGCACCTGTTCTCTTCTTACATACACAAAACCCCGCCCCGTCCCACCTGTTGTGGACGGCAGGCCACGCCCCGCCCCGTGTTCAAAAAGGCGTCATGCGATCTCCGAATATGTTGCTATGGTTTCAATTTAATATTTATCACTTGCGCAAATAACTCGAGAGCACATTTTTTCCTCAGAAAAAATCCGACAACGAAATTCACTTTTACGTTCAGGTTAAGATTGTTAGATTGCAAATTTGGTGCACTTTAAAAAATGCATCACATTTGATATTGGAAGTTTTTGATTACTACACTTTCGGTGAGTAAACTAATAAATACGTTTTCTTCTTTTTTTGCTTACTTCATTGAATCAATAAAAAATGAATAAACGAAACACTGTTTTTGTTTGTTTGTTTATATTTTGTTGTAAATCCATTAGAGTGATGTCACTATTTTGGGGCGTTTATTTTGGCAGCACTGCCTCTCAATTGTCACACTATCAATTATTCGTGTTTTCCATCCCTCGCCCTAACACCTGGAGTGCTATATGATTATATTTTTCGACAATGTATAACCCAGTCGCGAAAAATGTTCCTTCTCTAAGACTAGTATTTTATGTCTACATTCTATATGCATGTTTGGTGGTTAAATATGATTTTATGGCTATGTCCCAGCTTACAGACAGACTCGGTCGGCCATGTGTTTTTTTTTATTTTATTAATAGCGCCGTTTTAACGGAGAGGAAAGGTGGGCGTGAACATGACGTCACCCCGCGGCGAGCGTGACCGATCAGGTAAGCGCAGTCAGTTGAAGGTGTGTGTGTTTGTGTGTGAGGGGCTGAAACGACGGGAAGCGTTAAAGTAAGCAAATATGTCGCGTGATTCGACCATATAACCTTCATATAAGAATGTAGTTACGGTAAAGAGTGCGAATGTTTTAAGGAAATAGAGTAAGAGAAAGAGAGGGGATCACGCTTTGATCTGTGGAAGGCGCGTGCACGCCGCTGTGCACGAGCAGTGAAGCGGAACGGTACTTGTTACCTGTTATATCCTGACCCGCACGCGCGTTTAGGGATGCCTTTATCGCCCGATTCCTAACCTAGCGAACAGCACAATCGGGTTCGGCCTGGTGATGTAGGTGTGCGGCGTGAAGGGGAGGGCAAGGGCACGATCATCTCTGCTGGTGAGAGTCGCATTTTATCCGCCGCACGGATGGCAATTTATTTTCGGAGAAACGTCGCGTGATTCCTTTCAGATGGGGTGATGAGAAGCAATACGGCAGGGAGGTCCCGAGGCTGGACCGGAGGACAGTCTGGACCCCGGGACATGTCAGCAACCACAATAACAACAACAACAACAACATCATCATCATCATCATCATCATCATCACCATCATCAATAATAATAATAATATATGCAAGTCAAAAAGAAAAACACGCCTGAGGATGCAGGGGGTGACGGTGACCGGAGAGGCGCCCACTCTGAACGGGGGTGGACGGGAAGAGGTAAGGAGTGCTAATAAATGAGTTATTCTATTGTTTATTTGAGTTGTGTCATGCGATTTTTTAAAAGGATAATAAAAAACAAAAAAAAACAAGATGCGCCATTATCGTTTTCTGGCACGATATGCTCTTTCGTTTGAGTTTATAGTTCACATTTTTACATTTTTTTTATAACCTAATTTTTATTGACCTAGGATAATGCAGATGGCTAAAAGGAGAAGTCATGGACCTTTACTGGAAAGCATGACAGTGTGTGATGCACACTGAGTCCAACGTTAACCAACCCCATTTCCCGACGTTATATCATGTCAGATAGTCTAAATGATTGCTCAAGAACAATCAGCAGGTGACTGTGTGTCTGCTCAATCTCTTCAGGCTGCTATATGTGTATCCCATGACAGAGTATCATTTTTTTTTTACCCAGCATCTCTAAACATGGACTAAATCTTCCAGTTTACGTTATTTTGAGTAATTGGCCTGTTTATGAAAGGGGCGTGGCTACTGGTATCTCACCACCTTCTCAGAAGTCATGGAAACCACAGATAAAATTGGATGTGTGGAAAAGGAGATAGGGATTATTTTTGTTGCCACAGTGAACTGAGCAATAATTGTCAACCATAAATCTGCACACCAAGTGGAAATGGGGGGGAAATGATTATTCAGCTCATTGTGGCACCAGTAAAGAACCTTAAATAGTTAATGTATGACATTTAGTTTACTCATGCTGCTGTAGTTCGAATAATTACGTTTTATTCAAATAGTTTAAAACATTTATGTAAACTTTCTTCATGAGGACTGTGTAATGTTGTTCGCTTTATTTTTGTCTAACAATCCCACAATTCCTGCACTGACTTTTTTTTTTAGAATTTTCTATCTCTGCAAGTTCATGTAGATCCAAAGTACTGGCTTTACATGCTTCAAAACAATAGCATTATAATATCTTCTATCCTAGTCAACTTTAAGATGGCAAAAAAAATAAACCTAGTAGTCAAGACTGAACATTTGAATTGAATCCCATTACATGTTGACTGACGTGACAGCCATTTCCTGGCAGGATTTGAAAATCCATTCATTTTGGGTCATTAATTATTAAAAAATTAGCATTCTTGTAATGTGTTTTCTAAGGATTATTACAGACAACCTTTTGACAAAACCGTATCTACAATTAGTTGGCATGCAATGTGTCTGGAATCTGTTATGAATGGAAGTAATTGATTTGTCACAAGGCAAAATGAAAGGTATTGGAGAGGTTTAGTTTTTTGGTGAAATATGAACTTGTTACCTATTGGAAAGTGAAGTAGATTGAATTTACTATATTTACTGAAAAACATTTTTTAAATAAACATTCTTTGTAGGTTTAGTAAAAAACACAATGCCAGTATATTGTGTAATCTTTAATCTGTGCACTGTATTCATTTATAAACCTCCAGCACTCCTAAAATTGATGTCGAGTTTCCCAAGTACCCTTTCCCATAAAGTTTACTGAATATAACCCTAGTTATTGATTTCAGTATGAAGACACAGAAGTTATTTTGGGGCAATGGTATAATTGTCATATTGCATCGTCTTGTATGATTTTCATGTCAAGCTCTGAACCTAGGAGCAATTCCTTCACTCACACTCATGCTTGCTTGCTCAGTTAACCGCCCATATTATATTACATAGTAATCGATAGACTGGGAGACACAGAGGGGGGATGGGGTGTCTAGGATTATATTACTGAGTTTTATTAAAAAATAATTTTTATGTAACACTTACAGGCTTATGAACACTGCTTTCTGGAACTCCTAAAAGATATTATTCACATATTTTGTTATCTTTGCCTTTTCTGATACATGTTACAATAGGATGTGTTCTTGCTTTTAGGCTTTTTTTTGTAAGATGTTGTACATATGAGATGGATTTATTGAATAGGATGAGTGGGCAACCAGCACTTTAAGTATACATCTCTTTTCATTTATTGTAACACTTTTATTTTTTCTTATTTGCTATATGCCTTTTAGTAACAAACTTTGCATGTTTTGACTAGCTGGTGGATAATTATTTGCTTTCTATCATGAAGAGGGATTCATTTCAATCCCAGGGCCTGTTCAACTGAATATTTTATGATATGAGAAAAAGGCTTTGTCCTTCATCCCACAATACTCTGCTCCAAATTTGAAATAGCTATAAAATATAGTAACCAAAAACATTTAAGCGGCAGAACCTTTGCACTTACTGCTAAGCCTTCTAGCTTAGCTTATGTTATAAAAAAGACCATATGTATAGTATTATATAGGTGTTCCTTGTTAAGTAAGTTTCTAAGAATGACAATAGAAACCAAGTCTCCAGTTCTGTATTATCTCTAAATTACTAGTTTGCTAGCAGTTCACTAGCCAGCTACCTGTTTTGTGCTGGGAGGACATGGGGCTCTAAAAGTGATGTCTTAATGTGCAGGCCAATGTTTTTATCAGTAGTAGTTCCCTTTATACCTCTGTCTCATCCATTCTTATTAAACACCTATCCATTCAAAGTTAATCATGTCTTTTGATCAGACTACATAGCTATATGATTTGGATTATATGTCAGCTATCAGATGGACAATAATAAATGCTATACTCCAGTGCTTTTTCATATCCTTGCTGACAGTCTGATTTGCAGCATCATTCCAAATCATTAGACCACAGCTTGCAACCACAAGGTCACCAACAGAGACTACCAGATTCCTGCAAAATACTTTTACAGTCCATTGGAAAGCCATCAAAATATAATCCAAAAGTCTTGTCAAACCACATGGATCCTTTTTCATTGTAAAACATTTTGAAAATACTATTTGAAACTGTTACAAAACCACCAAGAATCTCTTTTTTAACTAAGATTTTTTTTAGCAGGGCTTTGTGTAGAGTCAAATAATACCTTGCACACAGTGCACTCATTTGTTCTCTCTGTCTTCTCAAGCACTCAGCACTCTGGTGCCTATCATGTAAAAGCATTCACATCAACTTCTATGGCTGCAGATTCTTATAGAGCAGCTAAATAATTTACCCTATTAGAGTGGCTCTGAACTGGCAGTCGGGTTTATATGCAGTACGCCATTCATGCATTTGTGCCAACCCATGATGCCAGGGTGTAATTAAATAGTGCTAATGATAGAACATTCCAGAATGCTTACCAGTGAATATCATTGTTGCCTCTGAAGACATTTCTTTTTTTTCTTATAGCCTAAGCACCTTCTTACTATCTGACCCTCATACTGCCTTACTCTACTTTTTTGAAGATGTACTTTTGCCGTTATTTTAAAGCATGCACTCAGTAAATAATCAATGATAATTTAGCCTGAGGTTTTACACTCAGAGATCATAATTTAAGGATACCTTTGAGTTCAACATGTCATATTTATAGATAAATAAAGATGTGGACACATTCCTTAATGTGGCTTACTACAATTAACATTGGACATTTACATTGACATTGTATGTATCTGTTATAAAGGATGAGATATTTTTCAGAACTAACACCTAAAAAAGCCTTTTCATAAGAGACTGGTGCACAAAGCAGACATGACATTGAATTACACTGTGTGTCCTAAAAGATTCTGCTGCACACATAACCATTTGCACTTGCGTCCTTGGTAAACTAGAACAATTAAACTTTTGCAATCTCTGCCAAAAAAAACACAGGCTATCATAGCCTCTCCTGTACTGTATCTGGCCTTTAAGTGCTGCAGTCTCTTACTGCAAGGGCATTGCTCTGACTGTTAGATTTATGTGTGTGTGTGTGTGTGTGTGTGTGTGTGTGTGTGTGCACGTGTACACATTGGAGAGAGATGGAGAGAGTCTGAGAGCATCAAGCGGAAACAATACAGAAGTTCTATACCAGTTATGAAGTATTGACTGTGCAGAGAATTTGCTCTTTTTCAGCTGCATTTGTTAGTGTCTCTATTTGTTTGTTTCAAGCCATCATGTCATGTCTGTTTTGCCCTCGCTCGGTAATTGAAAACGGCAAATGCAGTACCTCAAAGTTCCACTAGGGAAACAAGTGGCAGCAGAGAAGCAGCCACATCATCTTATGATAATGCATTGATGTGTCTAAAAGCATTCCGTGCTCCCTCTCTACACTGAAGCAGAGCATGTTAAAAGCAGGCTTGGCTTGAGTTACGAGCAGCCAGGAAATGTATTCATCCCACAAGAGACTGGTGGAGAAAAGTCAATTACTGCGGAAGGGAAAAGTACATTTCACCAAGTTACTGTCTTGAACTATGTGTCAGAAATGTAGAGACTACTTCCCATTTAGTCATGTACAGCCAATGCAAATAAATGACACGTCTTTTTACAACTGTATCACTCAAAAAATTGTGCATTGTGTTTTTCACACAACTAAATATTAACCTCTACACCTTTTTTGTTTCTGTCTCTCTCCTTTCCCACACCTCCCTAATTCACATCTGTACTAATCATCATCCTCCATTCAAATGTCTGGCACTCATGCTGTTCACCCCAACATCCCATCCTCTTCCCATCTACAGCAACGTCCTCTCAAGCAGTCCCTGAGCGGCTCTCTGTGCCGGGAGTCTCATTGGAAGTGCCTTCTACTGACCCTGCTCATGTACGGCTGCTTTGGCACACTAGGCTGGTGCTCTCTCTACCGCATCACCGTAATGGCTACTGATGACCAAGGTCCTGCCTACTACTATGGTGACCGAGCCCGGCTCTACCATGATAGTCCCTGCTCCAACGGATACGTCTACATCCCTGTAGCTTTCCTGGCCATGCTTTATGTCGTCTACCTGGTGGAGTGCTGGCATTGCTACTCTAAAACAGCCAACCTGGCTAAAGTGGAGATCAGTCAGGTGTATGACCGAATACAGCGTCTGCAGCAGGCCACACCGTGCATCTGGTGGAAAGCCATAAGTTATCATTATGTACGGCGGACCAGGCAAGTAACACGATACCGCAATGGAGATGCCTACACCACCACACAAGTCTACCATGAGCGAGTCAACACACACACCGCCAGTTCCGAGTTTGACTACTCGCGGCATGGCGTCAAGGATGTGTCCAAAGAGCTGCAGGGTTTACTAGACCACCCTGTAACCCGGCTACGCTTCACTAAGTGCTTCAGTTTTGCTAGTGCTCGTGCGGAGACCGCCTATCTTACACAGAGAGCACGGTTTTTCGGCGATAATGAAGGTCTGGATGACTATATGGAAGCACGTGAGGGTATGCACCTGAAGAATGTAGATTTTAGGGAGCACATGCTGGCATTCCCAGATCCTGCTCGACCACCTTGGTACACACGTCGCTGCATCTACTGGCTGGCATCTGCTCTGCTGTTATCCTGGCCACTCCGCGTGGTGGTTGAGTACCGTACAGCCTATGTTCATTATCATGTTGAAAAGCTATTTGGGGAAAATGAGGATGCCAATGAAAATGAAAATCGAGACAATTATCAGACAGGCTTTGAGCATGGCTCAGGAGGTCCCACTTTGCATGTCATTTCACGGGTAAACACAGTGGACATAACTGAACTGGAGTGGCACATTCGCTGCAACCAGCAGATAGTGCCCAGCTATTCGGAGGCCTTGTTAATGGACCTGGACCTCAACCCAAACACACCATTGTCTGTCGCAATGGCTGCCCAAATGAGACGCAACTCCAGCTACTTCCTCCAGAGCTGCCCTCGCTGTCGGAGGACGACAAGCAGCTCATCTCTGCCTTCCTGGGTCAGAGGGAACATGGTTGTAGGTGCAAATTCGTTTCCGATCAGAGCAGGTGGACGGTTGACACTGAGTCGCAGTGGCTTCTCCCTGGGACGCTTGCACACCACCCGAAATCGTCATACCTGCCTGTTTCACTCAAGGAGTCTCGGAGGAGGATTGGCAGGACGAGGGGAAGAGGGAAGTGGCTTTCTGGGACTGGGGTTCCGTGGGTCAGATGAGGAGAGAAGAGGTGTTCTAGAAGGGGAGGATGAGGAGAACAGTGAGGTCGAAGAAAGACGACAGGGGCAGGGAGAGGACATAGAAAATGGTGAGGCCAGACAAAATGGGAGAGACAGGCCACCAGCCTATCAAGATGCTCTGTACTTTCCTGTGTTGATTATTCATGGAGAAGAGAGCTGTCATGGTGGGCGGGATATTGATACAGGATAATTGCTGGGAATAAAGGGGAATGTAGATTAGAACGTTTGCACTGGTGTGTATAGAATGCATGTAGAAGGACTTCAGGTAAGTGAAATGTAAATGGTCCAAGTTGGGGAATATTGAAAGAAAATAGAGGTCATACCTAAGGAAAAGACAGTATATAGGTTAAATGTGATTAAAGAACATGTGTTCTGTCAGCTATTAAAAATGAAAGTAGCATACAAATGACTCGGTTGTCAGAGAATGTATGTAGGGTTCTCTCAAAATCAGACATGAAGGTTGATCTATGTCATGTCAATTTGACATGGACCAAGTCTTAAGAGAATTTTTTTTCCCAATAAGCATGAATAATTACATATCAGTATCCTGTTATTTTATACCTTACAACAGCATCATGAAAATGAAAAAAGCTCAATATGTCCATGTAACCTTTCACTCTAGGTGTATTGTAGTTTACATGGAGTCGTGGACCACTGTACTTGATCACTTAGTGAAGACATTCCACACCTAGCAAGTTAAACTTTGATGTAGTTTGTGCAGACATTTGCATAATACCATTATAAAACCAAAAGTTTAACAGTAGTTTTACTGTAGAAGCAAAGTTTAGTTCAGAGCAAAAAGAAATAAAGGATAAAGATCTCAGGGGAAAAGAATAATTTTTTTTATGGGGAATGAAAGAGTTGGAAAAGATTTAAGTGAGCATGTAGACTGATCTGACCCTTTGCTGTTTGCATTTGTGCTCCAACCGATTTGTCCAATTCATTTTTAATCACTTACATTGCTTTTTAAAAGCTTGGTGCTCATGAATCCACTGTTGTTGGCCTTAAAGGTGTTTCTATCCAGCTCCATGTCTACTGTAAGAAAAAGTAAAACTGCATATAGCTATAATACAGTTACAGTTTATTTTCAACTTGCATAGTCACATATAAATATGATTTGCATTGTCTGGACTGTGTAAAATGATAATGTTAAAGGAAGCGTATGTAAAATGTAACACTGGTATAAAAATATGAAAAGGAACCCTCATATGTCACTCTTCACATCACCTGCTCCCTGTACTGCTAGCACAATGTCAGTTTTTGTACATTTATAGAGAGCTGTCCTTTAGTATTCTATTAATGATTCACAAAAAAACATTAATCAAATGTTTAATGACTGTCACTAGTGAAAAGCACACAATTGCCTATTAAACACAAGTCATGATCCAAATCTACATTGTCCAAGACATTCCATCAGTTACAAGCCAGCTTGGATCCAAGTTTACTGACACAGATCAGTATCTGCACATAGTGTAGGCTCACTAGCAAGCACAAGTCATGTGATTTTTACAAACAATGCAGGGAAGGGTGTGAGCAAAGACTGACTGTTGAGAAGCGAAATCTGGGCTGTCAAAAAAATCCCTCAAATGCATCACTATTTTGTCAGCAGACTTGCTATTACCTTACATTCACACTAGTGAGCAATACATCCCTCATGTCACTTGTAATTTGGCATATAGTAACAGATACCAATGTGAACTGTGGGCATGCAATGTCCAGTGTTTTAGTTTTGAAGAAAAGGTTTAGTTTTAGTAGCTTTTAAAGCTTTCTAGTAAGACACAAATTAAACTGTAATAATGCTTCAATATACATTGATATGACAGGATAATATAAAGCTAGGGTTAGAGGTTTTCTTCCATTTGTGCTTGTCCAAATTTAAATAGAAATTACATGTAGAAACCAAAAGTAAAAAGTGTGGAACTGAAGAAATGTCAGACCATATGTGCTCAAGAATTGGTCCAGAGAAAAATTCAAGTGAACCAGTTGGCTTTGGTCATTTGACTATGTCAAACATAATCAGCATTGAATAACATTGTGAAAATCTCAGATCAAATGAATGGTCATCTTTTGCTTTATTGATCACTAGTGTGAATGTAGGATTTAGAATAGTTACTACTAAAACCTCACTGGACCTTATTTCTCTTGTGTTCATGATGTTGCTGGTGTTGATGATAATGATGGTGATGATGATAGTAATGGTTATTCTGGGGTGGGGTCATATGAATAAAGTCAAACATTATAACGTGTTTAATGAGTAGTTATTTTGTTAACCACTGCAGCACAATGAGTTGCATTCACCATATTGCCAAAAGTTTGCAGACACCTAACATTTCCTGCAATATGTGGTTCTTCTCAAAACTGTTACCACAAAGCTGGAGGCACACAATTGTACTGTGGATGCAGAATAATAGAATTTTGCGTTCACTTGAACTTGAAAACCCAAACATGTTTCAGCATGGTAATGCCCTTGTGCACAGTGTGAGCTCCATGAAGATCTGGTTTATATTGTTTGTAGAGGAAGATCTACTGCTATAGAGCTCTGATCTTAACCCTACTGAACACCTTCGGGATGAATGTAAACGCTGACTACACCCCAGGCCTCCTCACCTCACCTACATCAGTAACAGACTTTACTAACACCCTTGTGGCTGATGAACACAAATGCCCACAAACACACTCCAAAATCTACTGGTCAAAATATTTTCCCAGAAGAGTCGAGGGTAATATTAGAGCAAATCTGGACTAAATGTGGAATGCGATGCTCAAAAAGCACAAACTATACTTATGGCCAGGTGTCCACAAACATTCGGCAATATAGTGCATTTATTATATTTGCTCATGTTTGCTAGGAGAAGGGGAAAAAATACTAAGACATTATACTGTAGTAAAAGTAATAGTATAGTAAATCATTTAAAGGTATGTTAGAATTAACAGCATAAAGCCATAAAAATATTGGAAATAGAACCTGAAATTTTGTAATGTTATATGTGTATGTGAAAACCATAATTCAATTTTGGATAATGTTTTGATGGACAATTAACAGAATTCATATGGAAATCCAAAATTTACACCCAGTGATTTGAGTTTGAATATCAACCGTTACAGTATATTTAATAAAATATAAAACAAAAATTACTTTAACACCTATTAAGAAACCCATTTCTATGAATTAACTTAATGGAAAAAATTCACCTACCTTTTTTCCTGGTTTTTGTATTTAAAAACATGTTACATGTTACAATGCTAAGTAAGATTTTCAAATATGATCAGCTCCTGAAACTAAATTGTCAATTTAATGTTAACTGCTAAGTAAGAAACTTAAGTAAGAAACTTTAAACATTGCAAATTAACCATAGTTATAATTTTACAAATTAAAATAGTCCTCCAAATGTCACTAACAATCTAAATACTGTTTGTTCAATGTAAATCATAATATTCATAAAAAATATTATTCAGCAATAGAAACTAATAGGAAATGAAAGGAATTGTGAGAAATGATGTACGACAACAGTCATGTTAAACGTTCTGTTCCACTCATTATTTGTTTCATTGCATTTTTAGACTGGAGTGATTAGGTCAGATCAAGCTCTTTTTAGGTTGGTATCAATACTAATGGATGATATCCTGCATTTGTTTCATCCTACATCTTGATCATTTCTGTTGTGTATTTTGTGTCAACATTACCTAGAAAAGACATAGTAGCTGTATTGTAATGTAAATAATAATTTGAGAATTCATTTGTGATATATTGTAGATAAGCTAATTTGTTAACTTAAATTCTTGTTGGACAGATGTCAGTATGGAGTGGGTTTATTTATATTAATGTAGAGGCAGGAAAAAAGGCTTTTACTTCCTTTCCTCTCACCCCCATCTTATAATCTGTGCATGAAGGGCAATGCTGTTGTAGTCACTGCCTTAATGACTAATCAGTTATGACAAATGAGGGATAGATAGGGGAAAGATTTCACCAATTCTTGTTCACCTGGGAGAAATAGTGACTTGGTTGCACTGGAAATTACTTTTGGATGTATGAAGTACAGACAAGGACAAGAGACTGCAGTAATAAAACAACAGTGCATTGGTTCAGCTTATCTGGTAAGTGAGAGCTTGCTTACTTGGAATGGGAAAAATGATACACACTGGGTGGCTTTGTACAGGAATACAATTAATGAATGAAGCTACATTATTCATTGTTCAGATTTTCAGAACAAAAGCAATGGAATGCACAATGTATTTAGTCTGGCTTATGTTGTGAGGTTTCAAAATGCCAATAAATTGAACTACATTTGTGTATTAAGTTTATAGATGTGTATATAGTGTATAAGGAGTTCTTTTGCACGCACATGATTTAAGCTTCTCAGCAAGCTGCTTGTTTTCACTGATTTATGCCATTAGAGATTTAGGTCACAGTGTCTCTGGGAATACCAAGCCTGTTTTCCTAGTAACAGGAATAAGGGACTTGTTTGTGAGACACATTGCATGTTCCCTGTTCTAATGAAGCTGAGCAGTGAATGGAGAGGCATGTGGATAGTCTGCTATCATTGGCTGTACAAACCCAAGAGCAGTATTGAATGTCAAATGCATATAGTTGCTCTGCTTTGCTGAGGCTGATAAGCTTAGGGAAAAAAGTTAAAGCCTAAACCAATACGGCTCTTTCAGCAATCAGGATATGACCGACATAAACAAAACCCTGGAGGTGCTGATGGACACTAATGTAGCTTTCACAGCCAAAGAGTGGCTGGAACACAAGCTTAATGAACAGCTGCAAGTGGCAGAACTTGACCTGTTTCAGTGGAAGCCATGATCAAAACTGAATTACACAACAAGAGGAACACTGACCTATTTTATAATGTTATTTTTAAGTTTGATATGCTGGATTTTGTTATATTGTACAAGCATATGTGGTCAAACAGAAACTGGATGGGTAATGTATCCATAATAGTGGTAAAAGATTTAAGGTGTAATTCATACTTTTGAAAAATCTTTTTGCAAAATTGTCTCATGTTGCTCACAATTTCAGGTCTTCATTTATATCTTTCTGGCTGAGAAATTATCTCCACTTCACTCCATACCACAATAGAACCACATAGTTTTTAACTCTTCCACCTTTTTGTCAAAAGGAAACCACAGGACATTCAACAAGATTTTTCAATGATTTAATTGCAATTACAAAATCACATTGCAGGCAGATGAGGGCTCTAAAAATAATACACTTTTACTTTGAACAGTGGTCGTTACTGTTATGATTATTTTGCACCTGAATGCTGAATTTTGTTATTTTTATTTGGCAATAAAATATCTGGCAAAAAGTAATATGCTTTGCAAAATAATAGACATTTACTGACACGTTGATTTATTTTTTTTATTGTCTAGAAGAAGAATAGCCTTTATTTCTCACATATACATTACAGCACAGTGAAATTTGTTCTTTGCATATCCCAGCTTGATCAGAAGCTGGGGTCAGAGAGCAGGGTCAGTCATGATACGGTGCCCCTGGAGCACAGAGGGTTAAGGGCCTTGCTCAAGGGCCCAAGAGTGGCAGCTTGGTGATATCGGTTCTTGAACCCCCTACTTCCAATCAGTAACCCAGAGCTTTAACCACTGGAGCTACCACTCTCCTTATAAGAATGTACACAAGTAAACCTCCCATTTTTTATTTGGGTTTTGTCCCATTGTTACTTTATTAAATACTATTTAAAAATAAAATGTATATAAAAACACCCATACATTGTTAAATGTTGAAAATTGGTAGTTCACTTTATGATTGACTTTTGCTTGTTCAGTGAGCACATCTATTATACCAATCAATCTCATTAGATCCTATGGATGTAGTATTGATATATTAATAAAATTTGTAATATTTAAACATATTAGTGAAAGTAACTGTTGATGTATCTGACCTGAACCTACTCTAAAACAAGAAATCGTGGCAGTTCTCCTTTTTTTTGTTTTATAATGTTGAAATTACAGGAAGAATGACACTTTTTCTGTGCATGGAAAGAAGACAGTAAGAATAAGATTGACATTTAAATGTATAAAATACAAATGTAATACACCTTGGTAGTAAGTTAACAAGTTAACACTTGAGTTTCCATCTATTAATTACAAAGAACCATTTTAGTACAAAAGTGAAATAAATAAATTTATTTTTCTCTCCTTTTTGCTTGCGAAGTTTCAGTCTTTTCAGGACGGAAGTCCATTTCTTTGATATGCATTTAAGTCTGACTGTGGCTATAAAACAAATCTTCCTCAATTTACTGTTGGCTTAAATATATT
This sequence comes from Silurus meridionalis, assembly GCF_014805685.1. Lineage (NCBI taxonomy): Eukaryota > Metazoa > Chordata > Actinopteri > Siluriformes > Siluridae > Silurus > Silurus meridionalis. The sequence goes on from NC_060898.1 coordinate 17,138,656, forward strand.
GATCACATAGTGTGCTTACCCAAATGCTCATAAAAAATCCATAATATATATTTATTTTATAAATATAGTGGAAAAAATACAAATAGATTTTCCAGCTGATCTTTTACTTTGAGTATTTGGGTGAGCTTGAGGATTCATCCAATTTATTTTGGACATTCCATTTAGTCCTTAATGCTGTTTGTCACATGTTGAGGTGTGGGTTTGTGATGGGATTCACAGGACTCTAGAAGTGCGGTGGAGGAAAGGTTCAGTCTCATCACAGCTCCACTGGTCCTCCTCACTAAGAGCTTGGCGCCTCTGCACCACCACAACAGCCACAACCAACAGCCAGAAGAAGAAACTCACCCACACGGATTTCTGAGGGAGAATCAGCCATCAGATCAATAATCATAGCAAGAGTATATCATGCAAATTTTATAATGCAATTTTTATCTGTAATATTAAGGCTTTTTTTTATAAATCAACCTTGAAATTCTAACAAAATTTGTATCATTAAGACGATGATTAAGATCTTTACAAGATTTCATAGCCGACATACATATAAGCATGAGGTGGGTTCACTGTTGTTTATGCAATGTTTGTCCTAGATTTCTTGGTGCCCTATATAAAATTCTGTTTGCTTCTCAACCATACACTGCACATAGATCACCTACCAATTTTCTACCATGTACAGCACATCTCAGCAAGACCTAATAGTGAAAAACACTATAAAAGTGTTAGATAGCTAGTTAGGGATCTTGCTTGCATTTATGACTAACTGCTACCGAATCTAAAAATAAAATGAAATTTACATACCTATTGGGACATTAATTAGCTAGCTAAGAACATACAAGCCTGCCTTATATTTTTGGGTCAACTAACAATCTAAGGCTAGCTTTATATACTACACAGGTGTTGAAAATGATCGATAACTACAAGCGAGTGAGACTGAGAGTTTTCAAAGTGTTCCAAAAGTTTACTAAATCCATTTTGTTCAACAAACCTTTAAGTCAGTTTCTTTTCATTGCAACTGATTGTGCCATTGTCATGCAATTATGTATGTGTTCAATGCTAGCTTTGACTGAATATTGGAAAAATGTATATACTGCTTGTTGTTTCTATACGTATATATGTAAACATATACGTATGTGTGTGTGTGTGTGTGTGTGTGTGTGTGTGTGTGTGTGTGTGTGTGTGTGTGTGTGGAGTAATACCTCGGCACTATGCAGTTCTGTGTAAAATTCACTCCCTATGTACGGACTTGACCATGTCATATTCTGTGCTTCCTTACAACTGAAAACAACACATAAAAAATAACAAATGTAATTTCATTTCTTCATCAATATGAAAATGAACTGTGTATAAATATATTCATACCCATCATGAGAATGTTTAAGAACATTACACGCCCCAAACATCTTAGCCTTTTTCTTAGATTTTCAAATTTGGGAGATGAGTATTTTATTCATTAATATGGATTTAATCATTTTTAACTATCAGATTAAAATAAATAATAATATTACATTTAATGATTACATCTGTGTTGAACTCACCTGCTGATGGAGGAACTGTTGTACAGGACAGAGAGACACAGGCTGTCTCTGCCAGTCCTCAGAATACACCCTGACACCAATAGAAAAAGTAGGAGAAGACCACATACCAATAGGGACACGTTCAGCCACACACTTCTCCTAAGAGACACAAACACAAAATAGAACAGAAATTATTTTCTTTTACAGCACAGAGGAGTGTTGACTTTTGTAATTACATTTCTCAGATTGTATTGATTAATTGTCAATAAAAGCAGGTGTTAAAAAAAAATAAATGTGAAAGCAACTGTAATTTAAATGTTAGCAAATTTCCCGTGAATCTTTTTTGCGTTGATCTGATTTCACCTTTTTGCGTAATCATCCACGCAGCTTGCATAGATCCAGTAAAGAATGAGGGTGAAGCAATATGGCCACACAAACAGAGATGGATGACACAAAATAGCAGAGTGAGGGAGAACTGGAGCTTTCTATTGTTAAGGACTGGTCAGATGTGTTGAAGGAGATACTGCCATAGAGGATGCACTGTCCTGCAAAGTGACCCTGTAATAGAATTTGTGTTGTTAAACTAAAGCATTTTGTATTGAGCAAAAAATACATATGTGCAAATTCAAAACGTTTTGAAACATGAATAATGATAAGCTGGCTCTCTTTCTCTCTCACACACTCACAGACACACACACCAGTGAGAGTTCATCATTTGACTCCTATAAAGTTTAATGTGGAACCACAGGTGGTTAGTCACATGACCAAAGATCTCATTAAATCATCAATAATGGTCCATTCAAACTGAAAGGATTTAACGTTATCCTATCATTTGTTAATTATCTTAAGAATTACAACCAGACCAAGGCCCTGGCAAGATTCCATGTACTGCTAGTCATATTGTGGAATATTTACATTTACATTTACATTTGCGGCATTTAGCAGACACCCTTGTCCAGAGCGACGTACAAAAGTGCTTCTCTAGCAAATGTGAGTCTCTAGCAATGAACAAATCTACACTGGTATGCTAGATTGCAAACTTAGTATAAATCAGACTATATCTCTTGATTTTTACAAAGCAAACTTGATAAGTGCTAATTTAAGTGTTTCAGAAAGAGATATGTCTTTAACCGTCCCTTAAAGATAGCCAGGCTGTTTAGACATCTAGGGGAAGTATATACCACCACCTTGGTGCCAAAACAGAGAAGAATATAAGATGTTAATATTGGGAAAGAAATGCTAAGAGAAAATTAAAAGAGAATTTGGGGGTTCAGATTTAGGTGATATAAAGGGAATTAAACGAGCGCAGGTTTCAAAGCAAAACTAGTATAGTTTGGTTAGCTGGCTACAGAAATTTGCAAAGGTGTGTAATTTTAAATCTTGTAAATATATGCTTAATTAATTTCAGTGTTTTTATCATTTTTTTATTACTGCATATAACACCTTAGGGCCTATATTAATTGTATTTTAACAAATTTGCCACTAAATGTACAATTACATTTTCTTTGTATAAGCTGTATATGCAAATCTATAAAGCAAAACCATCAAAATAAAAGCACTCTTTCAAACTGTACAATATAAACAATATTATACTATTACAATAGTTTATGGCATTAAACACAGGCAAATCTTTCTCTTACAATAAGACAATAAGCAGGTTCCCGTACCTGTGTGATGGTGACTGAGGCAGCTGTTATCACTCCACACATAAACGATCCTGCATGCAGCACAAGTTCGAGCGCCAGCAGCCATGGCAGCCCCATTGTCTTCACATGCTCTGCTCTTCAGATTGAAACACCCTGAGTGTAAGAGCACTTTCCCCGGGGGAAAATGAGTACAGTGACTTAGAGCACATGTCTCTTTAATGCCAGCCCTGTCCCCTGCAACAATATCACTCTTTCCCAATTGTTGATAGTTGGTGACACTCACTAGCATGCCTATTACTGAAGGAATGTGCTAAGTACTGTGAAAACAGTCATCCTTGGTAAGATAATCTGCACACATCCCATCCATGTGGTTGACAGACAGGCAGTGATTTTCCAGCTTTCACCACTATTGTGAATCTCATGAGCCATCACGTGGTATAAGAAGCCAAATCATGAGTTTTACATCATCTTGCATAAGTAGGCACTAGCTTGTCTTTTCTGCATTTTGTAGTGACTTGGAACATGGAACCTGAACAGACCTAATTGGAATATACCAAACATTCTACATAAAATAGCCAACTAAACTAAACATTTGTCATGACCTTGGCAAAAGGTGTAAATTTGGATGTACCCCAAAGCTGTGCACCACCCTGAGAATATCCCCACAATGAAACATGGTGCTGGTGTCGGCATTATGTTGGAAGTTACCCTTGGCTTCTTGGTCTGTTTGGACTAAAATACAGAGTCATAACGTAGATTTATTAATAGATTTAATGGTGCTTGGTGGGATTTTCAAAGTTTGAATTTTTTATCCCAGTTTCTACTCTTGGTCACGATAATGCTGTTTACTTAGATATGTTCTGTAACAAAATCTGGGGTCTTTCAGGAACAATTTTTTTTTTTTTTACTTAGGCAACTACTGATCCTAACTGGTTGTGCCAGAACTAATTTGGGGGCTTGACAGCACCAGGTAAACAAAAGTCCAGAGGATTGAGTTGGATCTAATCCAACACCTAACCCAAATTTACAGAATCTGCGCAACCCAAACACAATGATCCAGACTAAAACACATTGACTTATGTCCAACTTCTTTGTAATTTTGGACATGAAATTTGTTACAACCGAGTAAATTGTTAACCTGAGTTAAAATTGTAATTTAATTTCTTAGATCGTATTGATACATTTTCAATAACAGCTGCTGTAAAACAAAAAATGTGTGTAATAATTATTATACATTTTTCTGTGGGATGTTTATTTGGATATTTTTTTTGGGGTGGACTGGGTGGACTACGGTATCATTAATAAATCTGAAACTTAATTTAAGTTTTTGGCATCAGGAAAGTCTACAGGACAAAGGGCATTGTGACAACCGTTTTTAACAAGTGGTACTTGATTCATGAATGTTCTAGAATAGCAACGTATAAATGTATACTATCATTCTTAAACTGTTACCATAACAAAATGAACAATTTAACTTTATCCTTACGAATCACGAATAAATGTAAGGATTTACTGTAATATTGATATGCAAATATCAACATCTGCCACACAAGCGACTGAAATGTTTCTCCACACCAGCAGGGGGCGATCTTCCTCATCCAGAATCCGGAACAGACTGCACTGAATCACAGAAGCGAGTCTGCTGATGGACTTGCACTGAAGTTTGCGTGCATTATTAAGCCACAATGCATTTCTTTTTATAATTAATGTAAAAGTAAAATGGAAGTCATTTAATTTTTTTTTACAGAATTGTTTGCTAAATAATATTCGTGTGGTTTTAGACAGTTCTGCAGAAATGGATGTGAGGGCTGTAAACACCATGGTCTTTACAGTCATACTTTTATGGAGTAACATTATGTTGTGTGTAACAGGTAGGATACAAAAGTATTCCAGACATCATTATATGTATATATTTTTTATATTTAAATTATATTCCAATATAATATTATCTTTTCCCCCAGGCTTTGGATAGGAATATGTTATACTTTCACACAAAATAGCCCATAATACTGAATTTTGTATTAATGCTCAGTGCTCAGTGTTTACCAACTATGCTCATGCTGAAACATGGTGGTGGAAGCATCATACTGAGCATTACACTTGAACTCTTGTTTGCTTCTTTGATTAATTGCCTATTTACCCAATCACTAACATTGGCAGACAGCCAGTGTCCTATATTTACCTTCTTAAACATCTTAAACAACTTCTTACACAATTCTATAATGATTTTATATTTATTTTTTTAACAGATATCTGAGAGTTTTGGGTGTCAAACTACAACTTTTCCCCCAATCAGTTCCTTCATTTTTAAGCTGCAGAAAGTATTTTTGTAAATAATATGTTTAGATTTAACTATATTTCTTTTTATTACTTCTGGGTTTTTTTTCCAGCTGATGAGAGTATGGTATTGGTTCCTAGTGGGACCATGAAGATAGGAACAAACGCTGCTGATGGACGAGATGGTGAATCTCCTGCCAGAGCTGTGAAAGTCGAGACATTCAAGCTGGACAAATATCCTGTAACTAACTCCGATTTTAGGTGACTATCTGTAAGGAGTAATTGTTAGTTATATCAAACATTGATGTTAATAGTTAAAGGTAGATCTGTATCGCTTTCACTGGATTGTAAGAATTCCAGGTGAATTAAAACTCTACTGCAGTGAATGAGATTGTGAGATTGACTATCTAGTTTTTTTTAAGCATGGCACAAATTTCACGTGATACATGGTGTCTTGGGTAATTATTTTTTTTCCTGTATTTTTTTTTTTTTACTAGGGAATTTGTCAGATTGCAGAAATACAAAACAGAGGCTCAAACATTTGGATGGAGTTTTGTTTTCCAGGATTTTGTGTCTGAGGAGCTGAAAAGCAAAATCACTCAGAGAATTGAGGTATAAGCACAACCATGACTCGTTTAAATGTTTAAGTGCATGTACTGCAATTTTGATGTTTTTTTAATTTAAAATATAATTTCCTTCATCAACCTATTTTGTAGTCTGCACCCTGGTGGTTGCCAGTTGAGAAAGCATTTTGGAGACAGGTAATTTACTTGGTTCTTTCTTTCTTTCTTGCTTGCTTTCTTGCTTTCTTTCTTGCTTTCTTGCTTGCTTGCTAGCTAGCTAGCTAGCTAGCTAGCTTTTAGCTTTATTTATTTATTTATTTATTTGATTGATTGTAGCCAAGTGGACCAAATTCAACCATCAAAGACTGTCTAGACTCTCCGGTGGTGCAGGTGAGCTGGAACGATGCTCAGGCTTACTGTAAGTGGAAGAAGAAGAGGCTGCCGAGTGAAGAGGAGTGGGAAATAGCTGCACGCGGGGGGCTGGATGGTAAATCACATGTCAGTCGTCAGATGTTCTCTTCACCTTGTTGTTAATGTTTTACATTGATTCCAATCCTTCCAATGTGTGTTTCAGGAAGGACGTACCCCTGGGGTAACAAGTTCCTCCACAATCGCACCAATTTGTGGCAGGTCGGTGTGTGAAAATATTTAGTGTAAAAAATAATGATGTGTATGAGGGCTGTAGATTTTGTCACGTTTTAATTTTGATAACGTTTTTGTAGCCTTGCATAAATAATTCAACCGGGTAATGATTTTTATCGACTGGTGCTCTACGTTACAGACTCTGTTTGCCGGCCTGTAGACGGTATTTTGGTGATGCATTCAAAGAATATGACAAAAATTATTTGAGAATTATTTATTTAAACAAACATTGTCTTCAATCCCATACAATATGTGCATTTAGACTGAGGAGTATGAAATATAACATGACAGACATGCTATTTTTTGTAAAAAAAATCAACGATGAGGTAGTGTGAAGTGGCCTGACAAGAAACGGAGTAAATCCGTGGGCACACTACACTTTTCCTCCCGTTGACTTCATTCAACCCACGAGATCGGTGGTGATCGGAAACAGTCTGAGTGCGAAGAGGTTTCGCTTTTCACCACTTTACACTGAATTCTGACTTACGAACTGGTATCACATGAAAAAGTGTGACCTCTTTATAAATGAAATAAGATTAGATGATAAAGCACAGATTAAAGGAGTATTGCAGAATCCCGTTTTTATCCAACACCATTTTAAAAAAGAAAATAAAGTCAACATTTCAAAAGAAGTTGCCAGGTTTATGGTGTCACTGCGTAAACAAACAGATTGTACATTTTAACATTGGTGTATCCGTTCGCAGCTCAAATTTAGGTCTCTAAGAAATTTCGCATCTTGAAAGTATAGTGTGACTGCAGCCTTACTGTTCAATTATTTTCCCACAACATACCCCAGCAAACTACCAGCTAAACATTTGCTTTTGTTTATTATAGGTTTATTATGGTATGTTATACATTTTTCTCATTTATAATTGTATTTAATTTTGCACAAGAACTTGGTTCTGATTATCACTTCAATTATAGTCACTATAAACAGTTATTCCATCATTTATATCTTATTCTCTGTGTTGAAGTTAATAATGAAAAAATACAACTTGGTCTAAAACTGTAAAGCACTGACACTGGAAACAAAAGGAAGAAATAAGCTGAGCCAATATATACTATAAAAGTGTGTAACTTTACAACATTGATGTAAATAATAAGCAAAATGATTGTGATGAGAATTTTATGTATTACCATGCAGCCTTTCATTTCTTATTTCATTAAGATTTTGTTAAAACATGATGTGTGAAATAATGGTGTTCTGATTGTAGGGGTCTTTTCCAGAAGGAGACACAGCTGAAGATGGGTATCATGGTGTAGCTCCTGTAACTGCATTTCCTCCACAAAATAATTATGGTAACTAAGCATTCAAAACATACTACCAGAAGTGAGTTATATAACACGTGACATGACGTGATGTTATATGGTGTGTTATCCCAGGACTGTATGATATGTTGGGTAATATTTGGGAGTGGACGTCTACACGTTTTACTTCGCCTCAGATCATGTATGTTCTGCGCGGGGCATCATGGATTGACACGGCTGATGGATCAGCCAATCACAGGGCACGTGTCACCACTCGGTCAGTGCTAAGTTCCTCTTACGAGCTGTTTTTCAAACATACTGTTTATTACATTTAATCTACTTCCTCTCCACCTTTATAGACACAATCTATCCTTGTGGTTTTATCTGTAGAATGGGCAACACACCAGATTCAGCATCGGACAACTTGGGCTTTCGCTGTGCTTCGGATTTCAAGACCAAAAAACAGAGCAAGAGCAAAGCAAAAACTGAGTTGTGAGGATTTAACAGATGAATTAATAGTTATGTCAGCAGTCAGACACTTTGATAATGCATCTCTCCTGTGGAGACCAGAACCAAACAGTGATTATAGAAATTCCTTCCACTTTACTTCCACTTGACACTGAAAATAAAAATCTACCTTTTTAGGCATCATCATCATCATCATCATCATCATCATTATTATTATTATTATTATTATGCTCTATTATAAAGTTGCAGTTATTGTTCACTATAAAGACATTTTTGAAGTATGATTTCATGATAAGGTTCTAAAACCTTTTTAAAAAACATCTCAGTATTTTAACTATGAAACTGTGAACCCATATCAGGCTACAAATAAGCTTTTATATAATAGAAGGCTCATGAAAAAAGGATGATAGTAGGACAGTAATGCAAAAATTATTCTATTTCTATGTATTGTGTCGTGTAGAGATATAGGACAGGGACCAATGAGGAGGTGTTGTACTTTTTATAAGTGCTTAGTGTTTTTTTTTTACATTTTATATATATATAGTATAGTATATAAAGTGAGTTCCTTTTTTGTTTTGATGGACACGTGTTTCAGATGTTTATTTTTTTCCTTTACATACATACAGTGTGGGGAAGGTGATATTCAGCATATCAACATTTTATTACAATTTTTTTTTTTTTTTAAATAAGCACAGTTCCAATACAGCAATTCACAAACAATTTTGACCAGACATTGGTATTAACTATACACAGATTACAAACATTATATGAATTCAATTCATTTTGATCTGTATAGCGCTTTTAATAATTACACCTAATTAAATTTATAAGTGAAATGTGGAACGTGGTAGGTTAGAGGTTAAATTTTAGATTATTGTGATTTCAAATCCCAACTTGAGGAAGGGCCTCAACCTTTAACCACATCTGTATGAATTAGTTATTTGTAACTGTGTGTGTCCATGTTCTGGATAAGTGCATCTCATGACAGGAAAAGTAAAGAGCATGCTCAGAACTCGACACCACTGACTCTCGCAATGAAACTCGTGAGCGCTTCAGTCTTGCGGTAAAACAGATGCATGAAAAGTCTCATGTTAGCTCGGGAACAGTGCCATGGGGTTCTCTTTTGTGTTTTCTGTGCATTTTAAGCCTAAATCATTGGTTCTAAAGTGGTTAAAATGCTACCACCTACTTGTACTTTTTAGTTTTCGTATACGTTAAGAGTTCCAGAACAAATTACCAAGGTATCACAGTACGTGTGGCAGTGCCTTCCACTTTCTCATGATCCTACACTTTGAATTTGCAGTAGCCTTAATAATGTAACATTTGTACAAAATCATTTTAGTTTGATGGTTTTCACTCTTTGTGGCCAGGAACAGATTGATTTTTGGCATGTTTATATAAGTGTGTAGAATATATTTTCATTTATTTGAGCTTTAGCACTGCGTTCTCCTGACATTTTCTATTTAGAGTACCACTGCTGTTGATGGTCTACTCAATTTTCTTCTTGCATAATGCTTTGTTCGTATTTGTATTCTGAAGTTTCCTCAAGGTCGTATCGCTCACCTTCCACAGCAGACAGCAGGATGAATTTGGGAGTGTTCTCAAATAGAGTTGCTCTATTTTGAGTTTGTCCTTTCTTGACCTCATGACTGTAAATTGTAGAGGCACAAGCTTTGATTAGCTTCCACAATGGTTAGAGGTCACACAGGTCACTACAAATCATGTTAGTTTGGCCCGGAGATAGCTGCAGTAGATGTGCATGGTGCCCAGGATGGTCAGGGTCAAGTATTTAAAATCTGCTCGTTATTTTTGTGAAGAGAAACTAAACAATAAATCCATTAAGTCCATCAATTGTTAGTGAGGTATAAGAAGGAAGAAAATATGGGGAAGCTGTTGTAAGAAAACAGTAAGTAGATCTGTTTGTACTATTTGTGGCTGAGGACAATTGAGAATGGCTCTGGGTGTTTAACACATAGAAGGTGGGCGACAACATTGATTTTCTGTACAGGTTTGGTTGGGAAATTCAGGATTTTCCCTCCAGCTCTCATCAAAGGCATTGAAAACACTGCTTAAAACAATATCATAAAGAAACCAAAAGTCCTTTAGAGTCAAATCAAAGTAATTTATTCATACATACATATTTACATTTCTCTTAATAATCTACTGACATTTGTGATGAAAATAATATTATCACAGTGGTTTTTACTGCTTTTTTGCGTTCATATTGTTCATATAAAAGGCTTTACAGCTATATGCTGAGTGATTAATTAGCAGTAGTTGTAACTAGCTTATGCTCAGCATATTTATCAGTCTGCTAGTAACCATTTTCTCAGAGCTTTTATCATGTAATACAGTAGGTGACCAAATCGTGGCTTCCTTGTAAGTCATAAAAAAATACATTTGAACATGATGACAGTGTAAGCAACTATTTCTCTGAGGCAATGATTTTAATAGCTAGCACATAACTGTTGTCACTTTTGCAGTTAATATAAATGCAGACATAGTAGAAAGAAAACAAAGCTGTCGCAGTGGCATGTAGGAAAATTTCTATGGAAGGCACAGCACAAATTACACGTCATAGCCAGATAATTTTGTCTGATGGCATGATGTCTATAATCTTTATACCATATTCTAGACTTTTGCCGCACAGCAGCGAACCTTGCTTTTATACATTCAGTATTCAGTACATCCATGTACTGCAACAAATTAATATTCGCACATTGCTAACATTTTTTAGGGATCAGCATGATCAGTCAGGTCAGTCTTCTTCTTCTTCTTTTGGGTTCTTCAATTAGGGGATGTAGAGGACAGTGTATGGAGATGGGTGATCTGCTGTGGCGACCCCTAATGATCACTCAGGTCAGTAATTTAAGAAATGTTAACATAAAAGTTAGCTTTCATGTTTTTACTGTGTATGATGCAAAATCAAGGCTTCTCTGATTTCAACAACAGGCCTGACACATTTACAGCCTAATATATGGTTTGCCTAACCCACTGTCATAAATGTGACTGTGCATGTGTATCTTAGCTACAGTGCTGATTACGTCAAGCATGTGGGAAAGCCTTTGTCCCCAAGGCACAGGTGTCATTCTTTTGTCATTACACGTGGTAAGCAGTGAAAATGCACATGCTATTTCTGTCAAAGAGCCGGAAAAACAAGTTTGTCCTCAGGTTCTGTGTTTTAGTGGTGCCACCCATTCAAGTCATATCTTGTTTGCTCAGGTAGAAGCACTTGGTTTTGTTACTTCTCAGGAGCAATGGAGGGCTTAAGTCCATATTCTAATCCATGTGAAGACACTCCAGCAGGATTCAGAGACCTGTTGCAACCATCTAATCTCGTCGAAGATTTACTTCAATCTCGCAAGCATAGTCTACAGAAAGTCCCAGATTTTGCTGAGAAGGATGAAGCAATCTTTTTCGATACAAACACAGACACGTTGGGGCCAACTCCATCCACACTTGATGAGAGAGTGGAACAGCTGGAAGAAATCAAAGACAGTGCTAATTCCAATATAATGGAGCAAACAGACGGAATCGAGCAGATGACCCTGGGGTCGAAAGATCCAACTTTAGGCAAACCCATTCGGGCATACCTAGATGAGAGTTTACCGGACCTGCTGAGGAGTGGGAGTCCGCTCCGGAGACGAGTATCAAGCCCAGTGTCAGACACGGTAAGATGTTAAAGTATATAATTCCATAGTTTTATGATTACTGTATACCGTATATTAATATTAACCTGATCTTTAAGTGGTGATGTGGTTAGTTTCCATTCAATATCCTACAAATGAATTAGGAAAGTTTGTGAAGCTTAACCTTCACTCTTTATACTGATAAAAGTGTCAAGTGGATAAATACTGCATAAAAATATTATGCTGTCTGATAACTGATTACAAGTGATTTATTTCATTTACATAGTCATATACTGTAACTTAAACTATATTATAGAGATTGAAAGATCTGATTTGCCATTAGAGGTTTCCAAGTAGGTTGTTACTCAGGTCCCTGAAAAACATACAAAAACTACCCTTATTGCGAATTTTGTTTTTGCCCCAATACCCATGACATACTCACAAACACCTTTCAAAAATATGTTTGTTTGTGGCTCTAAGTGGGGGAGTGGGTGTACAGTCCAAGGTGCCTCCTTTCCAGTGCTTTCATCCCACAAAAGTTGTATACGAAATGACTAACAATGAACAAGAAAAAAATGGATAGAATAAAACAGGAAAAGATATAGATTTTTGTTCTACATATAATTTGTGAAATTACAAACCATTTATGATACCAGATGTTCTGATAAATCAGTTTGTGACACCAGAGCATTTTTTTTCTGATATTATTAGAAAAATGACATAGAAATGTTGGAAATGTAGCAAATAATTTAAATGCCTTTGAATAAGGGTTAATACTGCTAAGAAAGTGAGCTATGCTGGTGTGTTAGAGGGTCTGTCTACAAAACTGTGCACAATTTTCTTTACAATTTTTCTGCAGTCAGAACCCAGTTTCCCAAAATTATCATAAAGGTTATATAACTCATAAAGAGTGTTTCCATTGTGAAAAATACTGGAAATGTAAAAATGCAACTCATATATTTTTTATGCTACCAGCATGGTTTGTGTATTGGTCATATGGTCTGATGTCTACGTAAGCAAACTTTCAAAATGTTACAGTCCAATAAAAGGCTTAGTTTTTCTCAGCTAGATTAACAGGATTCCCCTTGAGGAATGTGGCCTTGCTGGGTTTCGAATGACATTATACATCACATGCTGAGGCTTTCGATGGCAAAAAATAAATGTAATAAATTTTAAACAGCATTACTCTGATGCTGTTTGTATTGCCATCTAAATGTTAAATGTGATGGAAACAAGTTTTACAGTTTACGAAACAAAAAATCTCATTGACCATGTAAATGGGTGTGTTTGCTTATTTGCTTTGTGTGTTTGTTTTGCAGTTAAAACAGATGCGCCGGGAGGTGGAACTGTCTCGGCGTAGGAGTATAAAACTGAAGGCTCAAGTGGATAAAATTCAGGAGCAGGGTCAAGACGGGCTTGTTTGGAGTCAACACAGAGTGCGGGTGAGACAGACAGTCCAGGCCCACAAAACATAACTGGTTATTTAATTATATATTGATTAATCCAGTTCTGTGATTATATACAAATGAAAGAAGCACATGCGCGCACACACACGCACGCACGCACACATACATCCTTTACCTCAACTTTTATTACCATTTGCATTTGCATATGGAACATGACATTGTGTATAATTTATGATTTGCCTGTCACACATTCAGTAATTTTTAATTAGTTTTTGCCATAAAAGTTTAAGCACCTGGTTTTTTAATTACAAAATATATTTTTTATAATTTTCATATAAATTATTATTTTTTTTAATAAGTGTTTTCAAATATGTAATAGGTTAAAATTTTTACTAGTCTCATAATTATTCATACTGATTTTTTCTTCTTTTAATCACACTCCCCTCCTCCAGTCTTGTCACCCATGATCCAGGGAAGGCTTACACATGCTTCCTGTTATACAAGTAGATCCAGACAACTAAATCTTTTTGAGCTGGTGTTAATATTGCATGTCAGTGCAGCATAACACCCAGAGAACTGCATGCAAAAGCTTTCCGGCACCCTCGATCGGCTAGTGCCATTATAGCTGAGATGGCAGAGAGAGTATGCCATCCCTCATATCCAGAATGCAAGACCAGATTTACACTCTTGGACTGTGAATTAATAGATATTACTAAAAAGTACCTACATCTGAATTCAATAGAATGATGCAAAATAAAAATGTTAAAAAAAAAAAAAAACACTTCCTATATGTTTCTCTTTTCAGCTTCAACCTCTGTCACATTAGCAATAGCTAGATCTATGTGCACCTTTTTGTTTTATTACATTTTTCTGCCTCTTTGTTATTTAACAGAATTTACTTGATTCTACATGATTGATTTTAATTGTTGTTAATCTATAGGTGACCGAGGAGATTCAGTCCATTGTAAAGCTCCTGGTCCCTCTGACTGATGCGGAGACAACGTCAGATCCCAACGTTGAAACCAACTCGCTGGATACGGCACTGACGCAGTTGAAGAACGTTGCACGCACACTTGCTCTCAAACACACGTCTGAAGTAAATCAATCACCATCCACAAATAATTTCATCTCATCAAGCCTCAAACTCATCCAAACCATTTAACCTAATCTCAGATCAGCATAGCTGTTACTAATATTGTTATCAACTAATATTGTTATCAGAGTACAGACGTATTTTTTGGCTGATATTTGGATGATGAAACTAAAACCCCTAATTCACAGGGAAACGCTAAAGATGGGACGACAGATAAGGTTGGTGTATTACAACAAGCTCTACGGGACAGAGATGATGCTCTTGCAAAGTAAGTGCATAGTTGTTTGTAGTTTGTCTTAAAATGTATTTTTATTTATTACTTTTGACATTCATGGCAACAAATTGAACCTGACAGGAAAAAAGCGATGGAGTCAGAGCTCCTGAAATGCAAAACAGAACTAATGTTACTGAACAATCAGCTCCTGGAGGCAGTGCAGCGCCGGCTGGAGATGGCTATAGAGTTGGAAGCATGGAAGGTGAGTTTTATATCGACATTATATCATTTATATAGACACTATAGCAACATTTATTTTCTGATAAATCCCCTAATTATTGACAGATTTGTTTTAATGCTGACAAATTGATTAATTTTAAAGAATATTAATGGTCTCCAGTGTTAATACTTTGTAGCAGGCAGCTATGTTTCACTTTGGAAAATTCTTTACCATAGCACTTTGCACTTTTGAAGTTTCTTGTAACAGTACGAGCTGCTTTTTTGGTCTCATTAATGTATTAAAGCTGAATGAATAATGCTGATTATAAAAGCAATAATGTAAATGATGAGGTTGAACTAGATGTTGGCAAAATGTGATGGTATTAAAGGAATAAAACCCTTCAAGATGTGCTATTGTAAGAATAACACTATAAGAAAACACTTTTTTTTTTCGGCCTCAACACACTGAATGTCACGGGGAGATCCAATAATCAAGGAGGCAGATTCAAGTGCAGAGTTCTGTAATGGAGAACAGTTCAATACTAGGGCTAAAAGGTTTGGGCTAATGCTATCCAAGGACACACGCATAAAAGCGACACACAAATCTGTATCCTTTGTGAGTAATACTCTAACAAAGAATACAGACATAAAAATAAACTTAAGGCTCCAGCAAACTAAATAGGATGACTAATATGGAAATAACAAATAGGTTGGCAAAAAAAAAAAATGAAACAGACAACAAAAAAACAGAAGGATTCAAAAAGTGAGTAATAGTGCACTCTAGTGGTCTAGGGAAGAATAAAAAATAAAGGTTTTGACGCCATGCTGTCTGATTATTTTCGTATAGCAAGTGCATAATTACACATGAATAAGATTGCAGATTGAATTAGATCGAGACTGTTTCAATTAGTCTTAGTCGAAACATTTAATAATAAGCATTAATAATATCCTGCATACCAATTTCTTAGCTAGATTTGCCAAACTTGCCACTCACAAGTCATTACTCATGACAAAGTGCAGTAAATACAGTATACTCAATCTGTATTATGCATACACATTTATGCATTATTGTTTTAAATTGCCATTGTCTTGTTCATGTGCATTGAAGACAATATGTCTTCTGCTTATTGATGGAGTCAGGTGGAAGCCAGGACCATAGACATACTAGATACACTTTTGATGTGTTTCTTAATGATGGAGGATGATGTGCATGCATTTTTTTCAAAAGTTTTTATTGCCATATTTGTCTTGTGTCAAACCTTTTTTTAGATATGCATGCTAGTTTTTTAATTTGCATTCAGGAGAAATGGTTTCTGGGAGGTAACCATTATTAAAACGTCATCAGTTTAAACATCAGGTTCTGCAGCATACTATAAATAGTATTAGCTAGATGACAATGAATGGGTGTGTGAGGGTGTGATTGTGTGTCTGTGGTAGTGTGTGTGTGGGTGTGTTAACTAGTCCTGTCCTTGTGGCTACAAAGACAGGAATTCTTAGAGGCTTGCTTTTGTGCAACCTAAGTACATTGAAAATGATTTGAAATAAAATTTGAATGAATAATCAGGTGAAATGCCAAAATAAAAAAATCAATAAAACATTTCAAAACTGAACAAGTAATGATTTTGGGCAGACTTACACTAGATCAGTCCTTAACCTGCCTGACCAAAATCCCTGTAGTGATTGAACATCCCATTACATATTTGTCCCCCATTTGCTTTTATCCTTAATTTTTTGGGAAGGCTTTCCACTAGATTCTGAAGTGTGGTCTTCTGGAATTTGTGTTCGCTCAACCTCATGAGCATTACTGAGGCCAGGCGAGAAGGTTTATGGCTCATTACAATTCACCAAAAAAGATTTCTGTGGGGTTGAGGACGAGCTCTGTTCAGATTTTTCACTACAAACCTAACAAACCAGGTGTTTATGGAGCTCACATTGTGCAAAAGAATTATAGTCATGCTTGTACAGGTTTGGGTTGCTTTGTTCTACTGAAGGTAAATTGTATCCCTATATCATAGAAAAGCATTCATATTCACAATTGTGTGCTTTTTATTTTTTGCAGGAGGTTAGGAGAGAACCATTTGTATATAGTATATAGTGTCGTTAGTTCACATAATGTGATTGGTTAAGTTTTGCAGGAATTGAAAATATTTGTGTAGATTTATTCCAGTGGAATCACCATATTGGTGAGATGAAGATTGTTCTTCTGTGTAAAATGTGTAAAGGTTGGAATGTCTGATATATTTGCAAAAAAATATCAGTGCATATAATTGTGAGGTTGCTGGTCGCTTTGTCTCTGCAGGATTTCTTTTTAGTTTAGAGCCAGAATGACCATCTGGCCTGTGGTCTGCTTTCAACACTGTTTTTTAAAACCCAGTGGTCTGTGAACTTAAAGGAATATCCAGCATTTTAGTGAACACAATCCTTATTTATCTGATTTGTAGTATATTATCTGTAGTTCAGCAGCTACGGAAATAAAGTTTTTTTCTGTACTGCAAAAATTCTTTAGTTGTTACCTATAAACCAGCCTATATTTGGTGCCTTTCCCTTATCAGCTGTCTTAACAATTAGAATTTGGAATAGTGCTGCATTGAGCAGACCATTTTCTTAAAGAATGTGTTACTAATTAGTGACAAACTACTATTTATATAGTTTTAACAGTTAATTTTATGCATTTCTAACAGGATGATGTGCAGACCATCATCCACCACCAGCTCCTGAGTCAGCAGCAGGCAGAACAGGCTCAGAAGAAGTCCAGAGGTTTCGGTGTATTACGGCGCTCCAAACAGCCCAGTCCAGCACAGTCTCCAGTCATGAGCCGAGCATCCTCTCCTGCATCACAGTCGCCCAACACACCTGTGGCCCAGCGCTGGAAAGACAGACTGAGACGAGGACGCCCCAGTCATCTTTCCTCTGCTACCCGTGACCAGTCATCCAGCCCAACTATAATGGACTCTTCAGTTAGCAGCAAGGACGAGAGTTTTCAAACAGTCTCTCTTGACTGAGCTTTTCCACTTTTTTCTATTTTACAGGATACACAATTGTAAAAAAAAAGCTGATCAGTAAGCTAATACTGATTTCTGTTGAGTCTGTTGTTTTCAGAAGTGCGAGGTTCATATACTATTTTATGCTTTATTTGAACTGGTGCCACTTTCTCCAAAACATGACCCTGGAAAGGCACAAATAATGTTTGTTGTACATTATGTATACATCTGAATGATTTACAAAATAAAATGGATTTTATTAACTTTTATCAATGTGCACAAAAAGAATCAATACCCTGCATTCACACTAATAAAAATAAGGCAAATGTGTGGGAGGACTACAAAATTAGCAGGTCCACTATTTTAATAAACCAAACACCACCATCTGGGGTTTTTTTTATTTTTATTTTTTTAAGCTGACTATCAAAACCTGTAGCACGTAAAATTTACAGAGTTCAACCTAAATGGAGTCAACACCTTGCAAAGGTTCACCTTGCTGAGATAAGCAAATGCACATCTTTCACATGATGCATCCAGTGAACAGAGTTTTCCACTGGGTGAGCTCACGTTTTTGCTGTAGCACGGGTTTGAAAACCAGGCAACATGGATAAACTGGTTGGCACCTTTTCAGATATGGTTCATAAAAAGAAAACATTTCCAGTATTATCACTTCCTAAATATTATTTCTAATAGTGAATTCTAGAACAGAAGAGTCCAATGAGAAAAGTTGCACCTAATAATCGTGAACGCAATAATGAAGTAAAAATTACATGACATCATAACTGTTTTGAAATCTTGAATTTTAATTTAGTTTGCCACATTTAAGAAAAAAAAAATTTGCATGCAATGAGAACAACATCTACACAAACTGAACACATAACCAACCATAACAAGACCACTTCAGCTGCTCAGATGAGCGCTGGTGCTAGAGCATGGTCCCGAATATTGCTTTTCGCAGCAACTGTATTATCTGTGCAATATCTTACTCTGGATTAAACGTATAGAGCAACAGCATCAACCAGCGAACTATTAAAACAAGTCAAATAAAGTTGATAGTCCTTATTGTCAGAAGTAATAAAAGGACTCAAGTTTAGATTATGTTCAAGGTACAGTCAGGCACACATGAAAAAAAATCTACAACAGTAACATCATTGTGCTTGTGACTGTGAAAAAGAAACTAAAGCACACAAGACAGGGACATCAAGACTTTACTGTAAGACATAACACATGACAATTTCTCCACAAAAATCATGATCTCTGCTCCATGCAAACATCCTTTTGTTTTGAGTATTCCACTAATTACAAGACAAATATAATGTTTCAATATATTATGAGTATTAACTTTCAGTGAAGATAAAATAAAAATGCAGATGTGATACTGAAATGAAATGGATACAATCTATTAAAGCTGTTTTGTTTTAAAAAGATTATCCACAGCTTTAATAATGTCTAAAGGCAAACCATTCTGTCTTCAAGATGCCAGGATTGTTCGTACTTTGATTAGTCATTTTAATATATCATATATATAATTATTATCACAGATAATTGGAGAGATAAATACATGTGCTAGTAAATTGACACATTCAATCAATCCACCACAGACAACTGGCAGTATATATTATATCTACTTCTTGATATTCAGTGTTTAACCACAAACCGTCTTAACTGTAATTACATACATGGGCTTTATTCTGTTGAAACACAACAGAAAGGTTTTGTGTTGAATTCTGCAGCATGTGTCATAATCCTAAAAAATACCGTTTCCAAACATACACATGTAGAATAGAAGGTTACAAACAACTAACAGCCATAAAATATAAATATTTCCCTTTTATTATATTGTAGTACTAATTTAGGAATATACTCAATATAGGAATATAAAATACATTTAAGTCACAAAATACAGACACACATCTAACAGCGGCTTACAGGTGCTCACGTACAACACAGTGCTATTGACCCTGATGAAAAAAAGTGTCAAGGGTATAACTCCCGGCAGCATAGCTCTTAGAAATGTATGTATTTTAGTTACGTATGGTATTTTTGGTTAAACAATTTTCCCTAGCTTGGTGAGGTTGGAGTCGGAATAAAACTCAGAGCAACGAGAAGGCAGATTTTGATGAGGTTGCAGGTATGAACAAATTAGTTCATTAGCTGGACCACTGTACAAGTACAAGCTCCAGTGTGTTGCCAGTCCATGCTTAAAAACGCAATACATATAGCTATTGTAAAGTAATAACAACATATTAACAAAAAAATCAACTAAACAAACAGGTATACGTCAAAATGCTTAGGTAGTTGTAATTGTCATTGTAATACGATGAACAATATTGTCAGCAAGCATTTTGGCGATGAACCGTGGTGATCTCTCTTCACATTTGTAAGTAATAACACTATTTCTCTCTAGCTAGCATTTTATTTTCTCTCGACATTTATCCATCGAACGACGTGCTGTGCGTATCGTGCATGTCAGAGAGTTATATACCTGCATGATCCTAAAAACGTCACCAAGCTACCTTCACCTTTATATCTACAAATCTAACAAAGCGAACACAAAAACATGGAGTAAGCTTGGAGAAAGTGGAAAATTGTGTAAATCTGATATTTTGTCGAGCTCTAAACATTCACCTTTACTTTAAAACAGAACTCCAGTCTCATGACTACCAAACAAACAAACAAGCACACAACTGACACCTCTACTGTAACAAACTGAAAACTGCAACTAGCTTCATCCGACTGCAACTTCCAAAAACACTACCTATAGAATACAATGTCTAGATGACTACTGCACTAGTGGAGTCTCCGTGCTTGTGTAAGACAGTAAAAGATTCAAGTAAGTAAAAAAAAAACCCTTTTGAAACGGCAGCTGGTCACGTAGAGTCGAGTTGTTTATAATTACAATCTACTGATCTGCTGTGTTACTTTCCAGTATGAAAAACAAAACGTTTTTAAATGTCTGCTGAATGTGTTTGTGTGAAACCGACTTAGTGAGTGTTGAAACAGTGCAACTGGATTTACAGTACTGTGCAATAGTCATAGGCACCATTCATTTGCAGTTCGATTTTGCCTTAGATGGTTAATTTATACCTACTGCATTAGGTGAGTGTCAGTAACTAAACAAAATAATTCTCAAACATTAACCTAAAAAATTAATCTGTATTTAAAAAATCTGGTTCTAGTTTTTAACCAGTAATTTGTGTTGACACGTCTTCTAAAAAATCTAAACTTGTATAGGCTTTCTGCAAAGATCTTTTCAGGATATGGTTTTACCAAACACAACAGCTGCATTTGAATAAAGGTGGGTATGAAAACAGAAATAGCATTTCAAATCATTCATTTCCACAAAACATTAGAACAAGTCAAAGTTTCACTATTTCACTATAAATACCACAATACTTGTTTCTTTTTCATATACTGCTCAATGTATTAATTAATTTGATAATTCTTTCCAATGCTTCCAACTCTTGCACAGCACTGTATGTGTATTAGAAAGTCATGGACTAATAATTTAAAAGGAAAATGAAATCAAATAAAAAAAAAAAAAACAAAAAGAGTGAGTGAGTGAGTCAGTCATGAGTTTAGGGCTGTACAAAAGTAATTATAGAACTGATGAAATCCAGGGGTTTGTCAGCATGAATCCAGTGACTGGCATCAGGGATATACTGGATATCTGCATACGGAAAGAGACGCTGGATTTCAGGGTAATCCTCAGAGCTGGGAAGAGGGAAAAAAATGAATGGAACAGACCCACTGTGGCATTAGTTTTTACAGAATGACTTCTCAGACTGAATTTGTGTGTCTTCCATTCCACATAAAAGCTATAGTAATAGCTACAAATTTTAAATTCTATTTTTGACAGCTTCTGGCAGTTTTAAAACTTTATAGTATGAAAAAATATAAAAATAGATTTGAACTGCCGCCAAAACGAATCTGAATTAAAAATAATTCAGTCTGTCCTTTCCACATTCAGTTTCTGATCAGTTTTAAATCAGTGTGATTTGTGTGTTTAAAAAAAAACCTCTGGTGTTGTTACCTAAGGTATTCGGAGTTACTGCCGCCCAGAAAGAGGGTGGGACCTTCATAGGTTGTGTTAAACTTGGGGAAAGACATAAGGTCCGTCAGGTGATTGGATATGGCCTCCAAATTGATTCTCCAGGAGTAGTGTCCATTCTGCTCTACCAGATTAGTGAGGAGGAAATGCCGAACGGAGCGTTCCTATGCACAAACCAACAAGAGATTTCAAATATACACATGTCCACTATCCTTTATTCATGTTAAGACTAAAGTGTGACTCATTGCACCTATTGCTAAGAGTAAATACGTTTAAAGTAATACAGCACTCTGAACAAAATTAGGTATTATAATAATAATAATACTAATAATAATATTAAAATAGTTCTAATGAAAATAAAGATAAATAAAACATTTTAAAACATTATTGCGTGTGTGTTCATCTGCCAAAACACTCTTCTTGTATTATCACACAGCAGCTCGGTGGCACCTGCTTGTTATCATTGCGGCTTACAAGAGACATTGTCAGCAGTTTCAAAATCAACCAGAAAACCCAAGTTCCCAAATTCTTAGTAGCAACATGATCAACGTATGAGAATGAGTTGTTTCCATGACCTCTTTAAATAAGATAATCTGTGTTTATATATATATATATATATATATATATATATATATATATATATATATATATATATATATACATACACACACATACATACATATATATATATATAATATTTCAGAAAAACAAAGGGTTTCTTAATTCAGCAGAGACACAACATTTATTTAGATCAGGAACTTCATAAGATGTGGTTCTGCTTCCCAAATCTGGGTGTACGTGCAAAACCCATACTGGCTGATCAGACTAAAACACTGCACAGTCACAAGACACACATTTTGAAGATGTTGTTACAACCGGATGTCAAACTCAGTTTTTAATGCTTTGCCACATTTTAAGTAACCTGCCACTGAACAGGAAGTGAAAGTCTGCCATGCACAATACCGCATGCTGCTAGTATTCGGTTTGATGATAAGAACAGAACAGATAAGTTATTTCAGAAACTGTTTTCCCATGTTTAGCAAAGCTCAGTCATGGCACAGACCGTGTATCTAAGAAAGGTATGCTAGTCATTGCAAACATATACGCACCAGGTATGCACCTGCTTTTTCAATTTTTGCAAAACAATTTTAGAAGTGCATCGTTTTTTTTTTTTGTTTTTACAAATACTTAAATTAGTACTTGATTATACTTCCAGCAAGGGCACACCTGAAAATTATACATTTTCTGCATTTAATTATGAATTTAATTGAATTTACCCCTGCACATAAATACAGCTATTGATTAGATGTAATTAACCTTTTTTTTTAATACCATGAGTATTTTCCTTGTTGGAGAAAAGATGCACTTACAGTGGCTAAATACTTGGTTAAAGAAGTGATCCCTTGTTGTGGGATTTCTAGAAAACTCTTACAGGTTTGTGTGTATATAATATATGTATATATATAAACAAGAAGAAGGATCCATGTTGGAACCAATCATGTTCTCTATATGAATATAAAGACGTCAAACTTGAGAACTAATCTTGGTGATTAACAGTGTGAGCAGTTGATGACTAAATAAAATATTTACTTGAGCATATTAAAGTGTTGGAGAGAAATTCCAACACATTATATTCACAGAAAGGAGAAGGCAATATAAACCCTGATTTCGCACGCTTACTTTAACATGATCCCGGAGTTGGTCTTCGGCCACCCTGCGAGCAGTTGAGCGTGGAATGTTGCTAGGTATTTGTACCTCCTTCATAGCTTCGATATAGCCTCTCATGAAGGTGCGACCGGACGTCGGAACAGGACTGATGTCTACCACGACGAGACGCTCCACAAAACTGGGCTGCCATTCAGAAAAAGAAATCAAATATGGGGATACGGAACAAAACTTCATCAAAAAGTTCTTCACAATTTCTAACTTGATTTCAGACAAAATGTCCGACGACAATACCTGTGACAAAGCTGTAGCCATTGCAGTTTTGCCCCCCATGCTGTGACCGATGAGAATACACTTTCCGATATGCAGCTGGTTAAGCAGATGCTTCAAATCGTTAGTCATCACCTCATATGTCAAGACCGGGTGGTGTTTGCTATTGCCATGGTTACGAGCATCTACTGTCAGCACCTGACTAGACAAAGTACAGTTAGGACACTAGCAGGCATACAGTTTTTGAAAAGTCATGGAGTCAATATTACTAGTCCTTTTTATAGCACAGTGCTGTTAAATTAATGAACCTGCCTGATTAGAAGGTGTTGAAGGAACTTACATCACAGATGTGCCACGTAATAAAAAATTAGTTTTATTCGCTATTAGAAGTCTTAAAAACGTATACTTTAACAAAATAATCTTAAGCATATTCAACAACATTATTTATAAATATTTATACAGGTAAAAGAAAGATGTGTGTGTATATATATATATATATATATATATATATATATATATATATATATATATAAATATCATATAATAAAATTGTAATTGTTGCGGGAAATCGCTGAGGGATTAGCATGTCAAGACATGCTTGAAAATACTCCACCTTGGGAGGGTAAGAGTCATTATGTTTTGCATCACACTGTATAGTTTCTTTAAAAAAATACTGTTCTGCTGTGAGTTTCTTTGCACATAGTTTTGTTATCCTGTTAGAAGAGCGTCCTCTCCTTTACCTTTCGGCCTGTCCTCTGCACCAAAGACTTCGCTATAGTGTGGAAGTTGGTTTTGCTCCCGAATAAGCCATGCAGGAAGACGAGTGGAACACCATCCTCTTTACCATCATACACATCATAGCTCAGGTTTACAGGGCTGCAAGAGAACACACACTATTATTACGATGATTTAACTAAAAACACAACCAACACACTAAATACGATCAGATCAATAGTCAAATATATACATATAAATCTATTACTACTACAGAAGATTAGCAGGGCAACTGAACATGTGGTGTAGATTATTTCACTTTTTATGCCTTTCGCTGTTTAAAAGAAATCAGCTCCCAGATCCGTAACTATTACAAAACACCTCATTCAATCAATGTCTGAATTTCTAGAAGTAAATATCCTGAGGAGATCTCAGTGTCATCAGTCAAAGCAAAAAAAAAAGGGTCAACATTAATGATTATTAGTCTCTTGGACACTTTTTGAAACATGTAATATGTATGTCGTGTTACATAAGAAATGTCACCAGTTTGTCCTTAAGACACAGACTTTCGATTTTTAATACATTTCATGCGGAATTAAAAAGTATATATAATATATACCATTACTGTATTATAATTGTTTATAGAGAGTATATGTGTATAAAAGTGCATTGAGAAGAATGCAGTGCAGCAGAGGTAACGGTTTGACTAGCTAGGTCACGACTAGCTTGGTCATGAGTAAAGCTTTCTGTTGTGTCCAACAAAAAAACAATATATTTTACCAAGTAGACAATACATATAAAATATAGGTCATGAAGCCAAAAATAACTAACACTAACACAGAATTCAACATTTGTGTCACAAGCATGTGCTGGAACTGTTTAGTGAAAGAGGTCAGTCAGTACCTGGTGGAAGGAGCAGCGCTGTGGGACTGGGTAACGCCGCCCAGCCGCGACACCGCGC
This sequence comes from Silurus meridionalis, assembly GCF_014805685.1. Lineage (NCBI taxonomy): Eukaryota > Metazoa > Chordata > Actinopteri > Siluriformes > Siluridae > Silurus > Silurus meridionalis. Next base: position 17,164,214 of record NC_060898.1, read on the forward strand.
TAAACCAACACCGAGCTCCGGCTGCGGACGGCGGCTGCGGCTTCCCGATTAACACTCTTGTAGTTAAGACACGACTGAGAAAGTTCATGGTTGCGCTGATACATGAACTGTGACGAGCCGACAGGAAGCGCGCATTTAAATCCCACAGCCTACAGCTTGACAGCTTCTGACGTCCGGCCGGCATGTACAGGTTCCGACGTCATAAGTAGGAAAATAGTAAATGGCGCCCCCTTCTTCCTCTCAGAGAAACAACAACAGAATTTTTTTTTTTTAAATAAATAAATAAATATATTTATTTAAAAACAAACACAAGCCCCAATATATATATTCCCTTGGTTTTAATAGCTTTTTTGTTGAGTTTTATGTACACTTCTGGCAGTTAATAAAAATGCCTTGATTTTATACATATAAGAAAATCAGGGAAAAATGACTGCTACCATAAAACTCGTAGGTTTCTCTAATGCCTAATTATCGACTGATAATTGATGTCCTATTGCTCTTTTAACAATATACTATAACATATTAGCTTCAGTGTTTATAAATAAAAACTTGGTCTATATAATATTTCTCAGAAACACCTAATGGGAGAAACCGAAGAAGAAGAAGAAGAAGAAGAAGAATCAGGATTCATTAAAGGTTTCTATCTAATAACAAGATTAGTCCTGGATATGCTGAATTATTTTAGTCTTAGTTGTTTAGATGGTCTAATACTCTCCTTGACTGTTATAAACCACAACACACATTTCTTTTTACATGTCTGAAACCTGTTTCGGTTTGGTTAATACTTTTATGGAATAAAGGTATGTTTTACAATGGCATCAATAGTTCTGTTATTGTCCCTTAAGACACTCCCAAAACGGTCCCAGAGTTAATTCAATTTTCACATTTTCATTTCTTTTAGACACAGAATTATATTGCCTGAGTATTGGTGAAGATGATAGTTTGAAGGAATTTCTGTTTTTGGTGGGGAAGTAAATTATTGCGCAGTTAGCTGAGGATACGACATGTGGTAACAAGGTTAAAGAAGTCCACTTTAAAAAATTTCAGTAATTTTAACCTGTTAATTCCTTCATTTCAAAATATCTTGACTTTGATGAGACATGCTCATTTTCCCGACTTGTAGAAGAAAAGTTTTTAAACTTACACAGTAAATGTCTTTAGGGCTGCTGTAAGCTTGGTTTTTTTTTTGTCCTACAGAATTCTTTATTAAATAAATGTTCAGACTCCCACTTTTGGTCATTAACACTCTTCTGGCTGAATGAGCACAAATCCCCAGAACCTGCTTACAAATCTAGTGGAAAGCCTCTGAACAGGGCAATTTCACAGGATGGAATAATTAAATAATCACTCTTTAGACACGTTTTGTGTAGAAAAGCATATCAACATGGATAAAGCATCAAAAGTGGCTATAACAGCAGAAGGCTATGTAGGGTTCATTCATTCAGGAACTGAAATGTCCTCTGGAAAATGTGCAAGAAAGCTTGTACATATAAAAATAAAAATTGTGAATCATCAATCTATATTTAGTCAGTGTTTAGGCCAAGCCATTTTTTCATTCCTTCCTTCATTTTTTATCTTGTTCTAATTAGCGTGTTTTACACTCATTCTGAAGGTATGTTGAAATTTTGACTTAATGTTTTTCTGTCACAATGAATCCTAGCCTATTTGAAATGCAAATTATATCCTGCTTTGTGAGTTTGCAAACAGTTATTGTTAGGTTTTTAATTTATATATTCCTCATGATACTACAAATATTTAATCATATAAATATAACTACAAATCTTAACTTATTCCATCAAAATTGGCCTGCATGCAACTTGTTTCCCATATTTTCAGATTAGCATTAAATATAATCAAGAAACATCATCAGATGACAATTTATTTTTATCTTTGCTCTTTATAATGCACAGATTCATTATGTCCATCATGAGACTTAAATTACAATTTACTTTCTTACAACATCTAAATTATTCAAAACACCTGTTTTTTACACTTTAAAACACAATCACTTGCACTGATAAATAGAAACATATAGTTGAAGGATTTAAGGGTGCATTTTGTTCTATGACTATGATTAATTCTATGAATATATATAATAGATATTTGGTTGCCAAGGTTCATAGAGAAAATGACAACCCTTTTTCAATCCAACAGGGGTCCATTTAGTTTTAAGACGCTTAAATCTCATAATTATCTAATAAAGTCTATAAAGTACCCATTAAGAACCTTTTGCCATGAGGTTGTGACTTTATTTCTCAAATAGAAACCCATTACTCACACTCATTCTCACACATATTCATACCTGAGGGCAATTTGTAGTAACTAAGCCACTTACTAATCTGTTTTTGGGAGGATTGAGGAAACTGGAGAACCTGCTGAGAAGCCCACTAAGGTACAGACAGTAACCTGAGCTTAGAATTGATCCCCAGACCCTGGAGCTGTAAGACACTACTACCGTACTGTACTACAGTACTACCCCTCTTCCAACAACCTGCGATGATGTGAAAAATCTCTAATTATACACATGCCCAAAATTAACCTTTATAACTAACTTCAAGTTTTAGAATATTCTGTTTAAAAACTGTAATGCTCTATATTTTGTATGATACTGACGTTCAATGTCAGTCTTAAAACTGTGATGTCTTAAAACTGAGCGAATTTTCATATTTTTTTTATATATATATTTTTGGGCAAACATATCTTTTTTGTTATTTATTATTAATCGTGTATACTAGTTGGGCCAAAGTATTGGAACACCTGACTTTACCAGCCATATGTAATTCTTTGCCAAACACAATTGTATGGGATGTCCTTGGATGCAGTGTCCTAAAATCTTTTGGTTCACCGGAACCAGGAGTTGCAAACCTGTTTCAACATGTCCCACAAAGAGTTCTATTAAAATATTGTTTACGTGGGTTGGTGGAAGATCTTGATCAGTCTGCATGAGCTCTGACCTCAACCCTATTTAACATCTTTGAGTTGAATTGGAATACTGCACTCCATGTGTGTGTGTGTGTGTGTGTGTGTGTGTGTGTGTGTGTGTGTGTGTGTGTGTGTGTGTGTGTGTGTGTGTGTGTGTCCGTTTTTTTTCTTGGATATGAGCTGATAATTGGACATGAGCTGTAAACAAGTACTGTAATTAAATTTGATATTGATATGTTTATCATTTACAGGCTTCTGTGCCTGGTCTTATTTCTTACATTGTTTCGATAGCAACAACTGATTTATAGTGACATGTAATTTACATAATCTAAGGTAAGGAATAAATGGATTTTTAAAGGTCTTGTTATTCAACAAAAAAAAATTTGCCTTGCATTTTTATTTCCTATTTTCACATCATAAACTGCATGTTTATCTTCTTCAAGTGACAATTGGTAAGGCAAATGACAATGACTGACAAAAAGAGGAATTAACTTGTCTTATTGATAATTAAAATCATTAAATGTAAATATCAATTAAAAAAACAACAAAAGATGCCCAAAAATATTATTTCATGCAACAAAGCTTTTTTGAGAAGACTTATAATATATTTGGAACCCCCTTACAACAGATACTATATATACCCACCCCTTGCTCTCTAAAGGCTTTGGTGTATTTTATTGACCGCCACCCCTGGCAAACAATATCTGCTTTTTAAAGATCTGAGTGCTAGTATATTGGTTTTCAGTCCACCATTAAGCAGGCTGTGTTCTTTGTTGTTATAAAACCACAAAGTAAATATAATCAGTCATTTAAACCACACACCTTTTCAGTTTTTTTATATATCACAAAAGTCATTTTAGTTCAATAGTGAGTACGTATCTGCTAAAAAAAAAAAAAACAGTATTTAGATAAGATATTGAAAACCATTAGTGCCTATAGCACTCCATATAAAATCTTAACACAAAAAGTAAAAAAAGCAAGGCTGCAAATGAAAATGAATGAAAACAGAAGTCCATATACATTTTTAAACCTTGAAGAAAATAAAAACAAGGGAAGGCTTAGTCATCATTCATTCAAGTCAGTTTCGGCCCCTGGTCGAATTTCCATAAGCAAATACATGTAAAAAAAAATATATTTATAGTTATAGTTATTATAGTTATTATAGTAATTATAGTATAGTTATAGGGCAAGGTTATCGAAAGAAAAAATGAAAAACTGTGTATAAAAATGTAACCATCTTCACCAGTAATTACAGCATATTTAACCATTTCACATTGCAAATCCACATTTAAAGGGTACATTCTTGAAAGCAATTTTGAACACATACACTGCAAACAGAGCAACAAAGCAAATATGAACAGCATTATACAGCCCTTCATGTCGGAGTCTTTTCAGAAGATCCTTTGTCTTCTTTGATTTAATCTTTACCTGTCTTTGAAAGATTTTTATACATAGTCCTTCCCGTAGCCACTGTCAGAACGAGGAGCAGTGTATGCTTTTTTGGGGGGCTTGTAGCTGTTCTCACGTGGTGGACAGGTGCAGCACAGCAATGCTCCTCCGATGATAAGAAGAGCGGCAGCCACAAAGCCTATGTACAGAGATGCTCCCAGCTCCCTGCGCTGAGTGGGTGCGACCAGCGGATTGTAGAAATCCTGAACAACAGTGCTGGAAGTCCAGGATACCGGGATGAGTGTCAGGACGCCAGAGATGATGAAGCAGATGCCAGAGACAATCATGACTTTTGCTTTAGATGCCTCATCCCTAATACAGTTTGTGCACTTTGCACCCATAATGGAGATAAATACAGCCAGCATGCCTAGGATGATGGAGACGATGCACATAGCTCGGGCTGCCTGAAGTTCCTGAGAAAGAGCAAGCATTGAGTCGTATATCTTACACTGCATCTGTCCGGTGCTCTGAACTACACAGCTCATCCAGATGCCCTCCCAGATGAGTTGCGCTGTGACGATGTTAGCTCCAATAAAAGCAGTGACCTTCCACATCGGCAGAGCGCAGGTTATAATAGATATGATCCAGCCTATTAAACCCAGGGCAATGCCCCCAAGTTCCATTCCCATTGACATGGTGAGCTAGAGATGCTTTGGCCTTGATGACACAAACGCAGAAAATATTAGAAACCAATCTGAAAACCAAATGCCAACAATGCTTTAAATGGATCAGTTGGACCAGTAATAGGGAAATAAAATAAATTCCAGCTCATTTTGCAGACAAAGTTAAATATATATATATATATATATATATATATATATATATATATATATATATATATATATATATATATATATATATATATATTTAGTCTCTTTGGAGTAATTCCGAATAATTTTGCTTTCATGAGTGATTTTAATCCATTGTTTTTTTGTTTTTTACCCTTATTGCATTGCTTTGGCATGCTGAACACAAACACACACACACACACACACACACACACACACACACACACACACACACACTGTCCAATGGGTACGTGTAACACACATAGCCTAATAATACAAGCTGTTTAGGTTTAATCAGTGGTGGACAAATTACATAAAGCATGTACTTGAGGTACAAATACTTGTACTTGAGTACAGATACACTAAATAAAATAAAATAATACTCCAGTAAAGGTGTTCCCTTTAAAATTCTATTTGAGTATAAGTACAAAAGAATTTGCCTTCAAATGTACTTAAGTATCCAAAATACTATATTTATTATGGCTGTAATGTCCAACGATTTCTTATAGATATAGTCCTTCCTACCTCTTTACCACCCACCCACTCACTCCCTCACTCACCCACTCACTCACTCACTCACTCACTCACTCACTCACTCACTCACCCACCCACTTACTTACCCACTCATTCACTCCCACCATTCAGACTGTCTTGCAAATCCAAATCACGGGGCGTTATTTGCCTTCAAATGTACTTTGAATAATATATAGTATCCAAAATACTATATTTATTATAACTCTAATGTCCAATGATTTACTATGGCTATAATGTCCTTCCTACCTCTTTTCCACCCACTCACTCACTCACTCACTCACTCACTCGCTCAGCCACCCACCCACTCACTCACACCTGTCGTGCAGACTCTTCTGTCTTGCGACTCCAAATCACGGGCCAATGTTCTCACATTATTCTCTCTGTCTATTATTTAAAGGGGCAATACATCCTTGCTTACTTAAAACTTCACTCTGTACACTATTTATCAAAGTTGTTATATTGATCATAAATTACTGACTTTGCAAAATGTAGTTGCATGCAAAAGTTAAATATTTGAGTTTGAAATGTAGTGAAGTTAAAGTAAAAGTCTCCTCAAAAGGAAATACTTGAGAAAAGTACAGCTACGTGAAAAAGCTACTTAAGTACAGTAAAAAATTACATTTACTTTGTTACTGCCCACCACTGGGTTCAAGATCAATGTCATAACGTAGCTCAACAAAAATCTAGATGCAAGCTCTTTAGGGCAGAGTTTACTGTATAGCAAGTAGAAAGTCTTGGAGTATAAACACAGCAATTTATATTCAGAAGCACAAAAAGTATGACACATTCTCAGTAGAGTCTAACACATTAACCACAGGTTCCTTTTAGCATAGAAACATCATAAACATGATTTTTTATTTTATTTTTTTTTTGGTTTGGTTGGTTGGTTGGTTGATTGTTTTTTTTTTATAGCTTACAGCGCTATTTTGTTTCATGTTATGAGACTTCAAATTGTGGTAAAGTTCAGACGTCAGTACTTGTTTAACTATACTGAGTGTTTGTCAGCCTTGTGCCATGAAAACAATCAATAATAATAAATATCAGTTCAGTTTATAATCAGTTCCTTGTAAAACCCTGATTGCCTGCATTATCCCTGTATGTGTTTAAAACGTGTAAAAACAACAACCCAAAACTACTGATTTTTTGTTTTTAACTATGAATTCATTATAATTAGTGTTTAATAATCATAAAAAATTATAATAGAAAATAATCAAACCTATTTATGATTTAATATCTTAAAGAGCCTGAAAATAGTAGCTTTAGGGTTAGTTTTATTATTTCCAATAACATAAAGTGCTCGAACCTGTTGATGCCAATTACAGTAACAATTGTTTATATTAAAACATTCTGGGTTTTGTAAGTACAGTTCAGTAAGTAGTAAAAAAATATATTAAACAGACAGACATGCTTGAAATCCACACACACACACACACACACACACACACACACACACACACACACACACACACACACACACACTCAGAGTATTAAGAATTTACAAACACATCTATTAAAAAAAAAAAAAAGAAAAATCTGCTAGGCATTTTTTAATGATTAAAAAAATCTTTCTGGAAAAGTCTGAAGTAATAAATACCTACTATTCACATTTCAACCACTTAATGCTATAATCCTTATTTTATCAACAGCACATCATTTAAAACTCTTTGAGTATAACAATATTAATTAAAAAACACAACAAGATGTATATAGAGGTGGCAAAAGTAGCGGTGTCTCTGACATGTACTTAAGTAAAAAGTAGTCATTACTACTACGTGTTTTAGTGTCAAGTTGGTAACTGAAAGTCACATAATAGTAATTTTAGGGCTGTCAATCGATTTAAATATTTAATCAGGATTAATTGCATGATTGTTATGAGTTAACTCACGATTAATTACAACTTAATAGCACATTTTTATCTGTTCTAGATGTACCTTAAATTAATACTATCCAATTTTTTTATACTCTCATCAACATGTGCATGGACAAATATTGATGCTTTACGCAAATGTATGTTTATTATTTGTGAAATCAAACTCAACATAGAGCATGAAGACAAACGATTCTTGCAAACGTTTTAAAGTAATTATGGTGTTTTAAATCACGTAAATTATCAGGACACCAAACGGAACCTTTGCTATGTTTCTTCACGGACGGTTAAACGAGGTGATACCAGAGAAACTGTACCTCATAACTTTTATACAGATTACATAATCAAAGAATATTTGTATTCAATGTGAATTGGTTTATTTAAAAGTTGACTTTTTGAGGTTATATACATGCATTTATTATGTCTGTGAGGCAAATATTCAGTGAGATTCAGGTTGTTTAATTTGTGTGTCTGTGAATAGAGGAGACAGAGACGGGAGAATACGCACCCTGTCTGTTTACTTTATTTTACAAAAGCACAGCATTTTGTTGTTATTATGAGAGTATACAAATAAAAGTAGACCCTTTACGCCGGCGCGTTTGTTGACACCAGAGGGTTAATTGACGGATGTGTGCATTATGGCAGATCTGAGACTTGCTGCATCAGTAAAACAAATGTTAACTGATTTCAAATATTTTTTTTGGTGGAGGTTTATAATTTTTTATATCTGAGTAAACAAAGGAAGTAGTGAATAAACGTGTGTTGTGATGAAGGTTTTAATTTCACCTCTTTTATATTTATTAATTTATATCTTTTATACAAAAGATATACAGAAATGCTGCTCCATTAATCGTGCGTTAATAAAAAACAGTGTTGTTAAAATTAATTAGTATTTTGACAGCCTTAATTAATATATTAATACAAAACTAATAACATATTTTGTAACCTAATAAATGTGTCCAGGCTGAACATCCACCATATAGAACACAAATAATAAATAAATAAATATTGATATTTTACCAAATAGATTAAAACTAAAGTAACGAGCCTGTTTTGAATATGTAAAAAGTACTTCCAACTTCTGAATAATGCCTATAATAACTCATTTCAATGTTATGCACCTTTATTTTATAGTGAATAATTTATAATAAAGTAGCAAAAGCAAATTGCTGTTTTAAGCCAGCTTGGGACAGTATTATGAGTATTTATACAGGTCAAATACAACTATATAAAAGTTAAGGGCTTTTAATACCTTTAAGAGTCTATTTGTTTAGTCATTTTCAAGTGCCTTGAGCTAAGTGCTGAAAAATAAATGTTGAAATATTTTATTTATTATTCGTGGCAGATTTCCTGAACTGAAAATGTTTCTGGAAATGTATAATTCTCAACTGCAAGAAAAAGTACAAGCATTTTCAAATCTTATTTCCATAATTAAAAAGGAAAAAAACAAAAACAATTAAACAAACAATAACAAAAAAAATGCATTTACCTAATTCAGCAGAGACACAAAAATTTTATCAGGAATTTCTTAAGATGTGGTTCTGCTTTCCAAATCTGGTTGTATATGCAAAACCCGTAATATCTGATCAGACTGAAACACTGCACAGTCTTTTGAAGATGTTACAACCGGATGTCAAACTCAGATTTTAACGCTTTGCCACTTTTACTGTAACCTGCCACTGAACAGGAAGTGAAAGTCTGCTATGCACAATACCGCATGCTGCTAGTATTCAGTATGACGATAAGAACAGAACAGATAAGTTATTTCAGAAACTGTTTTCCCATGTTTAGCAAAGCTCAGTCATGGCACAAACCGTGTATCTAAGAAAGGTATGCTAGTCATTGCAAACATATACGCACCAGGTATGCACCTGCTTTTTCAATTTTTGCTAAACAATTTTATGATATATGCATCAATTTATTTTACAAATACTTAAATTAATACTTGATTATACTCACAGCAAGTGCACAACTGAAAATTATACATTTTCCGCATTTAATGATGGATTAATTGAATTTACCCCTGCACATAAATACAGCTATTGATTAGATGTAATTAACTTTTATCTTTTTAAATACCATAAATATTTTCCTTGTTGGAGAAAAGATGCACTTACAGTGGCTAAATACTTGGTTAGAGAAGTGATCCCCTATTGTGGGATTCCTAAAAAACTCTCAGAGGTTCAAGTGTAAATAAAGAATAACCTTTTATAATAAGATAAAAAAAAAATATATATATATATATATATATATATATATATATATATATATATATATATATATATATATATATATATATATATATATATATATATATATATATATATATATACAGTATATAAACAATAAGGAGGATCCATGTTAATCAAGTTGGTTTGGAACAAATCATGTTCTTTACATGAATATAAAAACGTCAAACTTGAAAACTAATCTTGGTGATTAACATCGTGAGCAGTTGATGACTAAATAAAATATTTACTTGAGCATATTAAAGTGTTGGTAGTGATTTTCAATTTTGCAAGAGAAATCCCAACACAATATATTCACAGAAAAGAGAGGGCAATATAAACCCTGATTTCGTATGCTTACTTTAACATGATTCCGGAGCCGAAAGCTGTAGCCATTGCAGTTTTGCCCCCTATGCTGTGACCGATGAGAATACAATTTCCGATATGCAGCTGGTTAAGCAGGTGCTTCAAATCGTTAGTCATCACCTCATACGTCAAGACCGGGTGGTGTTTGCTATTGCCATGGTTACGAGCATCTACTGTCAGCACCTGACTAGACAAAGTACAGTTAGGACACTAGCAGGCATACAGTTTCTGAAAACTAAGTTATGGAGTCAATATTACTAGTCCTTTTTATAGCACAGTGCTGTTAAATTAATGAACCTGCCTGATTAGAAGGTGTTGAAGGAACTTACATTACAGATGTGCCACGTAATAAAAAATTAGTTTTATTCGCCATTAGAAGTCTTAAAAATGTATTCCTTAACAAAACAATCTTAAGAATGTTCAACAACATTAATTATAAATATTTATACAGGTAAAAGAATGATGTGTTGTATATATATAAAGATCATATAATAAAATTGTAATTGTTACCTGGTGCTAATTTCCTTGATTATCTGTCAACCCCTATTTAACTGGCAGCCTAACTTCCAGTTTCACTGACTCTGCAAGATGGTGGGGCGTCTAAAGTGACTGAAAGCCTCCGGCAGCAGGTTGTCCAGATGAAGGCCAAAGGGATGACCCTATCAGCCATAGCAAGACAAGTTGGTCGTTCCAAATCTATGATTTAAAGAATATTGAATCTTTACAACATCACAAACTCATTCAAGTCCGCCAAGAAGGCTGGTCGTCCACAGAAGGATACTGCGGAGGATCTCAATGGGCAATCGTTTCCACACTGCAGCTGGAATTGCTTACCAGTTTAGCGCTGAACAGGGTAAGGATCTGTCTCGTCATACAGTGTCTCAACGTTTAAGAGCATTTGGACTGAAAGCCCACTCTGCAGTGACCAAACCTCTCATTAGCAGAAAGAATCAAAAGGCTAGACTAAGCATGTTGTGTGGACAGAGGAGAACTGGTCCAAAGTTCACTTCAGTGATAAAAGCAAGTTTAATTTATTTGTGTCAGATGGGAAACATTATGTTAAGCGACAAACTGGAGAAAGATTGAACCCAAAGTGTGTAAAGAAGTCAGTAAAAAGTGGTGGAGGAAGTGTCATGGTTTGGGGCATGTTTTCTGCAGCTGGAGTTGGGCCTTTTATACAGCTACATGGCAGAGTGAATGCAAATGTTTATTAGAACCTTCTTCAACAACATATGGTTCCTTCCCTGCGTTCATTACCCAATCAGCCCGCAGTGTTCATGCAGGACAACGCTCCATGTCACACAGCAAAATGGGTAAAGCAGTTCCTTGAAACTGAAAACATTTAAATAATGACATGGCCTGCCCAGAGTCCTGATCTTAACCCAATAGAGAACCTCTGGAAAATCCTTGGCGACAAAGTTATGGCCAAGAAACCCACTACAGTCACCGAATTGTGGAGGAGCCTGGAAGAAGAGTGGACCAAAATCACACCAGAGCAGTGTAAGAGACTAGTGCTGTCATGTAGCCGCAGATGTGCTGAAGTCATTCAGAGCAGAGGCCTGTACACTTCCTACTAATTGCTGACTGTTATAACCTTTAGAAAATTTTGTTGGAATCTTTTTTCATGCTACAGTCATTGTTGTTCTCTAATTTTGATCAGTGTGTTTTCTTCAAAATAATGGTTTTTTTTTTAAATGCCTTAGTTATTTTGTGGAAAAGGTGTTCTGGTAGCATGGTACAGACAGGACAAAAACTCCTTCAACTGTTGAGCAGTAAATATGACATTATTTCAGAATTGTTTAATTGTTTAGAAATTGTTCTCTAATTTTGATTGCCAGTGTATATATTTCCTTGGTTTTAATAGCTTTTTTGTTACGTTTTATGTACACTTCTGGCAGTTAATAAAAATGCCTCGATTTTATACATATGAGAAAATGCATCAATCAGGGAAAAATGACTGCTACCATAAAGGTTTTTCTAATGCCTAAGGATTATCGACTGATAATTGATGTCCTATTGCTCTTTTAACAATATACTATAAAAAATTAGCTTCAGTGTTTATAAATTAAAACTTGGTCTATATAATATTTTTTAGAAACACATAATCGGAGAAGCCGAAAAAAGAAGAAGAAGAAAAAGAAGAAGAAGAAGAAGAATCAGGATTCATTAAGGGTTTCTCTCTAATAACAAGATTAGTCCTGGATATGCTGAATTATTTTAGTCTTAGTTGTTTAGATGGTCTAATACTCTCCTTGACTGTTATAAACCACAACACACATTTATTTTTACATGTCTGAAACCTGTTTCGGTTTGGTTAATACTTTTATGGAATAAAGGTATGTTTTACAATTTTTACCCTTAAGACATTCCCAAAACGGTCCCAGAGTTAATTCAATTTCGCATTTTCATTTCTTTTAGACACAGAATTATATTGCCTGAGTATTGGTGAAGATGATAGTTTGAAGGAACTTCTGTTTTTGGTGGGGAAGTAAATTATTGCGCAGTTAGCTGAGGATACGACATGTGGTAACAGGGTTAAGGAAATCCACTTTAAAAATTTTCAGTAATTTTAACCTGTTAATTCCTTAATTTCCAAATATTATGACTTTGATGAGACATGCTCATTTTCCCGACTTGTAGAAGAAAAGTTTTTTAAAACTTTTTGTGCTACAGAATTCTTTATCAAATAAATGTTCAGACTCCCACTTTTGGTCATTAACACTCTTCTGGCTGAATGAGCACAAATCCCCAGAACCTGCTTAAAAATCTAGTGGAAAGCCTCTGAACAGGGCAATTTCACAGGACGGAATGATTAAATAATCACTCTTTAGACACGTTTTGTGTAGAAAAGCATATTAACATGGATAAAGCATCAAAACTGGCTGGGCTACAACAGCAGAAGGCCATGTAGGGTTCATTCATTTAGGAACTGAAATGTCCAGTCCAGTAAATCTTAAATATTCAAATAAAATCAAATGTTATTCTATAACAGTATCCATCCTCAACATTCTATTACTGAGATTCCTGTCTAATCCTGGCCATCCTCATCACTCCTAATGAAAATCTCAGCATCTTCAACTCTGCTACCTCCAGCTCCACCTCCCTTCTTTTAGTCAATGCCACTGTCTCTAAAACATATAACATTGCAGGTCTCACCACAGTCCTATAAACTTTCCTTTTCACTATTGCAGATACCCTTCTATGTCCATGGAGACTCCTGTCTGACCTCGTCCGTCAACTTGTCCATCACCACTGCAAACATTTAAGGGCTCAGAACCGATCTGTAATGCAGTCCAACCTCCACCTTGAACCAGTCTGTCGTTTCTACTGCACACTTCACTGCTGTCCCACTGTCCTCATACATGTCCTACATCCTTCCTCAGCAAGAAACCATACTGCTGCTCACAGATGGTCACCTCTACTCTCAGCCAGGCTCTTTCCCATAACTTCATGGTTTGACTGATCAACTTTATTCAACTGTAATTTCTGCAGGTCTGCACATCTCCATTATTCTTAAAAATGAGTATAAGCACACTCCTTCTCCGTTCCTCGGCATCCTCTCACCTTCCAGAATCTTGTTGAAAAATCTTGTTAAAAACTCCCATCTCCCAGCTGCCATCTCTCCCAAACATCTCCATGCTCCTACTAGTCATCTGGTCCTACCGACTTTCCAGTCTTCATCCTCTTAATAGCTGCTCTCACTTCCTCCTTACTAATCCTATCCACTTCCTGATTTACCATTTCCACATAATCCAACCTTCTCTCTCTCATTTTCTCATTCATCAGCTGCTCAAAATACTCCCTCCATCCTTTCAACACATTCTCCTCACTAGTCAACACAGTTCCATCTGAATCTTTTATTGCTCTAACTTGCAGCACATCCTTCCCAGCTCGGTCCCTCTGCCTGGCCAGTAGGTACAAATCCTTCTCTCCTTCCTTACAGTCCAACTTCTCATACAGCTCCTAATATGACTTTTCCTTTGCTTTTGCCACATCCTCTTCACCTGCTGCCGCAACTCCTTGTACTCCTGCCTACTTTTCTTATCTCTCTGCTGATCCCAATTCTGCTTTGCCAACCTCTTTCTCTTTATGCTTTCCAGCACTTTCTCATTTCACCACCACGTATCTTTGTCTTTCTTTCTATTTCCAGATGTCACACCAAGTACCTTCCTAGCTGTCTCTTTTATCACTTCTGCAGTAGTTGCCCAATCACCCAGCACCTCTTCACCACCACTGAGCCCGTCTGACCTCTTCCCTGAACCTCACACTACAGTCTTCCTCCTTTAGTTTCCTCTATCTTATTTTTTTTCAGTCCTCACTCGCCTCCTTTTTTTTTTCACCTCCATAGCCATCCTATAGACCACCAGCCGATGCTGTTTAGCTACACTGTCCCCTGCAATCACCTTACAGTCTCCAATCTCTTTCAGGTTGCATCTCCTGCATAGTATATAGTCCACCTGTGTGCACCTTCCTCCACTCCACCTTATACGTCACCCTTCTTCTTAAAATAAGTATTTACGACTGCCTTTGCATCCTTTTAGCAAAATCTACCACCATCTGCCCTTCTACATTGCTTTACTTAAGGCCAAACCTACCCATCACCTCCTCATCACCTCTGTTCGCTTGAAATCTGCCCCAATAACCAATCTTTTATTCCTAGGTACACTCTCCACCACTTCCAACTCACTTCAGAATTTTTACTTCTCCTCCATCCCACATAGGCACTGATGACATTTTTCATCACCCCTTTAACTTCCAGCTTCATGTTTATCACCCTGTCAGAAACTCTCTTCACCTCCACTACACTTATACTGTACTCTTCCTTCTTCCTTCAGAATCACCCCTTCACCATTTCTCTTTCCACCCACACCATGATAGAACAGTTTAAACCCACCTTTAATGTTCCTGGCCTCACTCCATTTCCACTTGGTCTCCTGAACACACAACATATATACCTTTCTCCTCTCCATCACATCAGCTAACTCTCTCCCTTTACCAGTCATAGAACCAACATTTAAAATACCAATTCTAACCTCCACTCACCTCCACTTCTCCTTTCTCTGCTTTCTCTGTAGACGTCTTCCTCCTCTCCTTCTCCTTCTTTGGCCAACATTAGTTTTTAATGGCTGGGTGACAGCACACAAATACATTCTAGCCAATTGTCAGGTGTCCACACACATTTGGCGATATATTGGTGTGTGTGTGTGTGTGTGTGTGTGTGTGTGTGTGTGTATATACTCCAAAAGGTGGCGCCAGAGGCAAATTTCTTACATTGATGTTAGTATTGGTCATTGTTGATCTTATATTCCCTACTCTGGAAAATGTGCAAGAAAGCTTGTACATATAAAAAAAAAAAAGTGAATCTTTTTGACTAATCTATATTTAGTCAGTGTTTAGGCCAAGCCATTTTTTCATTCCTTCCTTCATTTTTTTAACTTGATGTAATTGGCCCTATATTTTAACCTGTTTTACACTCATTCTGAAGG
Organism: Silurus meridionalis; assembly: GCF_014805685.1. Taxonomy (NCBI): domain Eukaryota; kingdom Metazoa; phylum Chordata; class Actinopteri; order Siluriformes; family Siluridae; genus Silurus; species Silurus meridionalis. The sequence continues at coordinate 17,179,854 of NC_060898.1, forward strand.
TATGTTAAAATTTTGACGTAATGTTTTTCTGTCACAATGAATCCTAGCCTATTTGAAATGCAAATTATATCCTGCTTTGAGAGTTTGCAAACCGTTATTGTTAGGTTTTTAATTTATATATTCCTCATGATACTACAAATATTTAATAATATAAATATAACTACAAATCTTAACTTATGCCATCAAAATTGGCCTGCATGCAACTTGTTCCCCATATTTTAAACATCATCAGATGACAATTTTTTTATCCATGCTCTTTATAATGCACAGGTTAATTATGTCCATCATGAGACTTAAATTACAATTTACTTTCTTACAACATCTAAATTATTCAAAACACCTGTTTTTTACACTCTAAAACACAATCACTTGCACTGATAAATAGAAACATATAGTTGAAGGATTTAAGGGTGCATTTTGTTTTATGACTATGATCAATTCTATGAATATATATAATAGATATTTGGTTGCCAAGGTTCATAGAGAAAATGACAACCCTTTTTCAATCCAACAGGGCTCCATTTAGAACTGTTTTAAGACGCTTAAATCCCTTAATTATCTAATAAAGTCTATAAAGTACCCATGAAGAACCTTTTGCCACAAGATTGTGACTTTATTTCTCAAATAGAACACATTACTCACACTCATTCTCACACACATTCATACCTGAGGGCAATTTGTAGTAACTAAGCCACTTACTAATCTGTTTTTGGGAGGATTGAGGAAACTGGAGAACCTGCTAAGAAGCCCACTAAGGTACAGACAGTAACCTGATCCCCAGACCCTGGAGCTGTAAGACACTACTACCGTACTGTACTACAGTACTACCCACTCTTCCAACAACCTGCGATGATGTGAAAAATATCAAATTATACACGTCCAAAATTAACCTTTATAACTAACTTCAAGTTTAGAAGTTAGAATATTCTCAGTTTGAAAACTGAAATGCTCTATATTTTGTAGGGATGAGCGAGTACAGCATGATCTGTATCTGTAAACCATATGAATTATTCGTATCTGTACCTACTCGGAGTGGGTGGGGCCTAACCCGTAAGTGGGCGGGACTTGCCTTGAAATGGGCGGGGCTTTAACGGGTATGTTATTTTAAGCATGCAATTGATATGGGTTGATCAGAAATTGTTATATTTATTGATGATTAGAAAAATATTTACAGGACAGCATCAGGATTGAGCTTCAGATCAATAGTTTTGATCACGATACAGATACAGATAATTCATATGGTTAACAGATACAGATAATGCTGTACTCGCTCATCCCTAGTGAGTATGTAGCTTAATTAATTTGTAATATTTATAACACTAGCTTACTACCTTTATTTTTTTTTCTTCTGGGCCAGAAATGGCTGAGTTCAGGCTGTTCTTTTGGCTCACATACCACCACGGCTTACGGTCCTTAATTGGCTCTAAAGCTGCATGCCTGAAGTAATCCAGACTTTAGCCAAAAGCAGACCATAACCCAGCCACAACCCATTCACACCTCCAGAAATCAGCCACAGCTGTCCCGATACAAAGCCTGAATTTCCAAATTGACCAGATTTACCCCAGAACCATGGTTAGTAAGTACGTATTATTATTTTTTTTTCTTTATTTTTTTATATATTTTTGGGCATACATATATTTTTTGTTATTTATTATTAATTTTGTATACTATTTGGGCCAAAGTATTGGAACATCTGACTTTACCAGCCATATGTAATTCTTTGCCAAACACAATTGCATGGGATGTCCTTGGATGCAGTGTCCTAAAATTTTTTGGTTCACCGGAACCAGGAGTTGCAAACTTGTTTCAACATGTCCCACAAAGAGTTCTATTAAAATATGGTTTACTTGGGTTGGTGGAAGATCTTGATCAGTCTGCATGAGCTCTGACCTCAACCCTATTTAACATGTTTGAGTTGAATTGGAATACTGCACTCCATGTGTGTGTGTGTGTGTGTGTGTGTGTGTGTGTGTATGTGTGTGTGTGTCTGTTCTTACCTTGGATATGAGCTGATAATTGGACATGAGCTGTAAACAAGTACTGTAATTAAATTTTATATTGATATGTTTATCATTTACAGGCTTCTGTGCCTGGTCTTATTTCTTACATTGTTTCTATAGCAACAATTAATTTATAGTGACATGTAATTTACATAATCTAAGGTATGGAATAAATGGATTTTAAAGGTCTTGTTATTCAACGAAGCAAAAAAACAACATATCTAATATGTGTACGTTTTCTTAATCAGCATTTATGGTATTGATGGCTAGTGTTTTTTCCAGAGTCTTGCACTTTTTTTATTTCCTATTTTCACATCATAAACTGCATGTTTAATCTTCTTCAAGTGGCAATTGGTGAGGCAATAACTGTACACAAAAAGAGGAATTAACTTATTGATATTTAAAATCATTAAATGGAAATATCAATTAGAAAAACATGAAAGATGACCATTAAATATTATGTCATGCAACAAAGTTTTTTTGAGAAGACTTATAATATATTTGGAACCCCCTTACTACAGATACTATATATATATATATATATATATATATATATATATATATATATATATATATATATATATACCCCCTTGCTCTCTAAAGGCTTTGGTGTATTTTATTGACCGCCACCCTGGCAAACAATATCTGCTTTTTAAAGATCTGAGTGCTAGTATATTGGTTTTCAGTCCACCATTAGGCAGTCTGTGTTCTTTGTTGTTATAAAAACACAAAGTAAATATAATCAGTCATTTAAACCACACATCTTTTCAGTTTTTTAATATATCACAAAAGTATTTTTAGTTTAATAGTGAGTACGTATCTGCTAAAAAAAGTAAGTATTTAGATAAGATACTGAAAACCATTAATGCCTATAGCACTCCATATAAAATCATTTACCAATTTAAGTAGAATCTTAACACAAAAAGTAAAAAAAAGCAAGGCTGCAAATGCAAATGAAAACAAAAGTCCATATACATTTTTAAACTTTGAAGAAAATAAAAACAATGGAAAGCTTAGTCATCATTCATTCAAGTCAGTTTCAGCCCCTGGTCAAATTTCAATAAGCAAATACATGTAAACAAAAAAAAAGCAGTGCTTCTTTATTTCCTGAGTATAGTTAAAGGGCAAGATTATCAGAAGAAAAAATGAAAAACTGTAAAAACTAATAAAATGTAACCATCTTCATTCAAACCAGCAATTACAGCATATTTAACCATTTCACATTGCAAATCCACATTTAAAGGGTACATTCTTGAAAGCAATTTTGAACACATACACTGCAAACAGAGCAACAAAGCAAATATGAACAGCATTACACAGCCCTTCATGTCGGAGTCTTTTCAGAAGATCCTTTGTCTTCTTTGATTTAATCTTTACCTGTCTTTAAAAATAATTTTATACATAGTCCTTCCCGTAGCCACTGGCAGAACGAGGAGCAGTGTATGCTTTTTTGGGGGGCTTGTAGCTGTTCTCACGTGGTGGACAGGTGCAGCACAGCAATGCTCCTCCGATGATAAGAAGAGCGGCAGCCACAAAGCCTATGTACAGAGATGCTCCCAGCTCCCTGCGCTGAGTTGGTGGGACCAACGGATTGTAGAAATCCTGAACAACAGTGCTGGAAGTCCAGGATACCGCGATGAGTGTCAGGACGCCAGAGATGATGAAGCAGATGCCAGAGACAATCATGAATCTTGCTTTAGATGCCTCATCCCTAATACAGTTTGTGCACTTTGCACCCATAATGGAGACTGTTACAGCCTGCATGCCTAGGATGATGGAGACGATGCACATAGCTCGGGCTGCCTGAAGTTCCTGAGAAAGAGCAAGCATTGAGTCGTATATCTTACACTGCATCTGTCCGGTGCTCTGAACTACACAGCTCATCCAGATGCCCTCCCAGGCAATTTGTGCTGTGACGATGTTAGTTCCAATAAAAGCAGTGACCCACCACATCGGCAGAGCGCAGGTTATAATAGATATGATCCAGCCTATTAAACCCAGGGCAATGCCCCCAAGTTCCATTCCCATTGACATGGTGAGCTAGAGATGCTTTGGCCTTGATGACACAAACGCAGAAAATATTAGAAACCAATCTGAAAACCAAATGCCAACAATGCTTTAAATGGATCAGTTAAGTTAAACAGACAAAGTTAAAGATAAATAATTTGTCTTGTATGTAATAGATTCCTATTTGTTCAAATAATCTACAAACATCCAATAATGGTTTATGATTACCTGAATTACTTATTTAAACAATATTAAATAATATTTAAAATTATTGGTGCAGGGGGCTCTGACATGTACTTAAGTAAAAAGTAGTCATTACTACTATCTGTTTTGGTGTAACTAAAAGTCACATAATATTAATATTAGGGCTGTCAATCGATTTAAATATTTAATCGCGATTAATTGCATGATTGTTATGAGTTAACTCACGATTAATTACAACTTAATAGCACATTTTTATTTGTTCAAAATGTACCTTAAATTATTTTCCAATTTTTTTATTTGATTTTTTACCATCAACATGGGCATGGACAAATATTGATCCTTTACGCAAAATGTATGTTTATTATTTGTGAAATCAAACTCAACATAGAGCATGAAGACAAATGATTCTTTTTGAGGTTATATACATACAATTATTATGTCTGTGAGGCAAATATTCAGTGAGATTCAGGTTGTTTAATTTGTGTGTCTGTAAATAGAGGAGACAGAGACGGGAGAATACGCACCGTCTGTTTACTTTATTTTACTTTATTATGAGAGTATACAAATAAAAGTAGACCCTTTACACCGGTGCGTTTGTCGAAACCAGAGGGTTAATTGTCGGATGTGTGCATTATGGCGGATCTGAGACTTGGTGCATCAGTAAAACAAATGTTTACTGCGTTAAAATGATTTTTTGGTGGAGGTTTATAATTTTTTATATCTGAGTAAACAAAGAAAGTAGTGAATAAATGTGTGTTGCGATAAAGGTTTTAATTTCACCTCTTTTATATTTATTAATTTATATTTTTTTTTACAAAATGGTCAAACAGAAATGCGTGCTGCATTAATAAAAAAAAAAAAACAGTGCTGTTAAAATTAATTAGCATTTTGACAGCCTTAATTAATATATATATATATATATATATATATATATATATATATATATATATATATATATATATATATATATATTACTAATTAAATATTTTGTAACCTAATAAATGTGTCCAGGCTGAACATCCACCACATAGAGCACAAATAATAAATACAAAATATTGACATTTCACCAAATAGATTAGAACTAAAGTAACAAACATCTTTTGAATATGTAGAAGTAGAAAGTACAGATATTTGGGTATAACTTATATGAGTAAAAGTAAAGATTTGTCCAAAAAAAGTAAAGTATTGATAACAGAAAAATCTACTTAAGTACAGTAACAAAGTATTTGTACGTCGTTATTTTCAACTTCTGAATAATGCCTATAATAACTCATTTCAATGTTATGCCCTTTATTTTATAGTGAACAATTTATAATAAAGTAGCAAAAGCAAATTGCTGTTTTAAGCCAGCTTGGGACAGTATTATGAGTATTTATACAGGTCAAATACAACTATATAAAAGTTAAGGGCTTTTAATACCTTTAAGAGTCTATTTGTTTAGTCATTTTAAAGTGCCTTGAGCTAAAAGATGAAAAATCAATGTTGAAATCTTTTATTTAATATTCGTGACAGATTTGAAAATGTTTCTGGAAATGTATGATTCTCAACTGCAAGAAAAGTACAACCATTTTTAAATCTAATTTCCATAATTAAAAAGGAAAAAAACAACAACAATTAAACAAACAATAACAAAAAAATGCATTTACCTAATTCAGCAGGGACACAACAATTTTATCAGGAATTTCTTAAGATGTGGTTCTGCTTTCCAAATCTGGTTGTATGTGCAAAACCCGTAATATCTGATCAGACTGAAACACTGCACAGTCTTTTGAAGATGTTACAAACGGATGTCAAACTGCTTTGCCACTTTTACAGTAACCTGCCACTGAACAGGAAGTGAAAGTCTGCCATGCACAATACCGCATGCTGCTAGTATTCGGTTTGACGATAAGAACAGAACAGATAAGCTATTTCAGAAACTGTTTTCCCATGTTTAGCAAAGCTCAGTCATGGCACAGACCGTGCGCAGTTAGCTAAGGATACGACATGTGGTAACAAGGTTAAGGAAATCCACTTTAAAATTTTTGTAATTTTAACTTGTTAATTCCTTCATTTCAAAATATCATGACTTTGATGAGACATGCTCATTTTCCCGACTTGTAGAAAAACGTTTTTTAAAACTAACACAGTAAATGTCTTTAGGGCTGCTGTAAGCTTGTCTGTTTTTTGTCCTACAGAATTCTTTATTAAATAAATGTTCAGACTCCCACTTTTGGTCACTAACACAAAAACATGAACATGAAAACATGAACATGAAACAAGCCCCTTAGTTCCAGTGTACAGATACAGCACACAAAGTCTTCATCCTCTTCTTTCGGCTGCACCCATTAGGGGTTGCCACAGCGGATCATTCATCTCCATACTATGTTCTCTACATCTGCCTCTTTCAAACCAACTACCTGCATGTATTCCCGCAACACATCCAGAAACCTCTTCCTTGGCCTTCCTCTTTTTCTCCTTTTGGGTGGCTCCATCCTCAACATTCTCTTACTGAGATTCCTATCTGATCCTGTCCATCCTCATCACTCCTAATGAAAATCTTAGCATCTTCAACTCTGCTACCTCCAGCTCCACCTCCCTTCTTTTAGTCAATGCCACTGTCTCTAAAACATACAACATCGCAGGTCTCACCACAGTCCTATAAACTTTCCTTTTCACTATTGCAGATACTCTTCTATGTCCATGGAGACTCCTGTCTGACCTCGTCCGTCAACTTGTCCATCACCACTGCAAACAGTTAAGGGCTCAGAACCGATCTGTAATGCAGTCCAACCTCCACCTTGAACCAGTCTGTCGTTCCTACTGCACACTTCACTGCTGTCGAACTGTCCTCATACATGTCCTACATCCTTCCTCGGCATAAAACCATACTGCTGCTCACAGATGGTCACCTCTTCTAACAGCCAGGCTCTTTCCCATAACTTTATGGTTTGACTGATCAACTTTATTCAACTGTAATTTCTGCAGGTCTGCACATCTCCATTATTCTTAAAAATGAGTATGAGCACACTCCTTCTCCATTCCTCAGGCATCCTCTCACCTTTCAGAATCTTGTTAAACAATCTTGTTAAAAACTCCACTGCCATCTCTCCCAAACATCTCCATGCTGCTACTAGTCATCTGGTCCTACTGACTTTCCAGTCTTCATCCTCTTAATAGCTGCTCTCACTTCCTCCTTACTAATCCTATCCACTTTCTGCGTCACCATTTCCACATAATCCAACCTTCTCTCTCATTTTTCTCATTCATCAGCTGCTCAAAATACTCCCTCCATCCTTTCAACACATTCTCCTCACTAGTCAACACAGTTCCATCTGCATCTTTTATTGCTCTAACTTGCAGCACATCCTTCCCAGCTCGGTCCCTCTGCCTGGCCAGTAGGTACAAATCCTTCTCTCCTTCCTTACAGTCCAACTTCTCATACAGCTCCTAATATGACTTTTCCTTTGCTTTTGCCACATCCCTCTTCACCTGCTGCCGCAACTCCTTGTACTCCTGCCTACTTTTCTTATCTCTCTGCTGATCCCAATTCTGCTTTGCCAACCTCTTTCTCTTTATGCTTTCCAGCACTTTCTCATTTCACCACCACGTATCTTTGTCTTTCTTTCTATTTCCAGATGTCACACCAAGTACCTTCCTAGCTGTCTCTTTTATCACTTCTGCAGTAGTTGCCCAATCATCCAGCACCTCTTCACCACCACTGAGCCCCTGTCTGACCTCTTCCCTGAACCTCACACTACAGTCTTCCTCCTTTAGTTTCCTCTATCTTATTCTTTTTTTCAGTCCTCACTCTCCTCCTTTTCTTTTTCACCTCCATAGCCATCCTATAGACCACCAGCCGATGCTGTTTAGCTACACTGTCCCCTGCAATCACCTTACAGTCTCCAATCTCTTTCAGGTTGCATCTCCTGCATAGTATATAGTCCACCTGTGTGCACCTTCCTCCACTCCACCTTATACGTCACCCTTCTTCTTAAAATAAGTATTTACGACTGCCTTTCCATCCTTTTAGCAAAATCTACCACCATTTGCCCTTCTACGTTGCTCTCCTTGTGGCCATGCCTACCCATCACCTCCTCATCACCTCTGTTCGCTTGAAATCTGCCCCAATCACCAATCTTTTATTCCTATATACACTCTCCACCACTTCATCTAACTCACTTCAGAATTTTTACTTCTCCTCCATCCCACATAGGCACTGATGACATTTTTCATCACCCCTTTAACTTCCAGCTTCATGTTTATCACCCTGTCAGAAACTCTCCTCACCTCCACTACACTTTTACTGTACTTTTCCTTCTTCCTTCAGAATCACCCCTTCACCATTTCTCTTTCCACCCACACCATGATAGAACAGTTTAAACCCACCTTCAATGTTCCTGGCCTCACTCCATTTCCACTTGGTCTCCTGAACACACAACATATATACCTTTCTCCTCTCCATCACATCAGCTAACTCTCTCCCTTTACCAGTCATAGAACCAACATTTAAAATACCAATTCTAACCTCCACTCACCTCCACTTCTCCTTTCTCTGCTTTCTCTGTAGACGTCTTCCTCCTCTCCTTCTCCTTCTTTGGCCAACATTAGTTTTTAATGGCTGGGTGACAGCACACAAATACATTCTAGCCAATTGTCAGGTGTCCACACACATTTGGCGATATATTGTGTGTGTGTGTGTGTGTGTGTGTGTGTGTGTGTGTGTGTGTGTGTGTGTGTGTGTGTGTATGTGTGTACACCAAAAGGTGGCGACAGAGCCAAATTTCTTACATTGATGTTAGTATTGGTCATTGTTGATCTTATATTCCCTACTCTGGAAAATGTGCAAGAAAGCTTGTACATATAAAAATAAAAATTGTGAATCTTTTTGACTAATCTATATTTAGTCAGTGTTTAGGCCAAGCCATTTTTTCATTCCTTCATTAATTTTTTTAACTTGATGTAATTGGCCCTATATTTCAACCTGTGTTTTACACTCATTCTGAAGGGATGTTGAAATTTTGACGTAATGTTTTTCTGTCACAATGAATCCTAGCCTATTTGAAATGCAAATGATATCCTGCTTTGTGAGTTTGCAAACCGTTATTGTATTAAATAATATAAATATAACTACAAATCTTAACTTATGCCATCAAAATTGGCCTGCATGCAACTTGTTTTCCATATTTTCAAAGTAGCATTAAATGTAATCAAGAAACATAATCAGATGACATTTTTTAAATCTATGCTCTTTTTAATGCACAGATTCATTATGTCAATCATGAGACTTAAATTACAATTTTAGGTCTAAAAACTTCTACATTATTCAAAACACCTGTTTTTTACACTCTAAAACACAATAAATCACTTGCAATTGATTTGACTTGAACATATCACTGTAAGAATTTATAATATTTGAGCTACATGCATGTAAACATTACTTGACTAATGTTTTTCAGGCAAATCTTTTTGCATGGCTCCAGAGCGACAGGGCTAAAATAATATTCTATAACCAAAACTCTAAAACTTCATGTAAATGGTAAACTGTAATCCCATAAAGTAAACAGCAAAATGTGGAATGAATATGTGAATAATGATTCACAAATGTCACATGTTAATTTAACGACTTTTGTATACATTTTCATGTAGGATAGTTTGACAAAAGATGTGTGCAAGTCATCATTAACTTATTAACAATATTTCACTTGTGCAGTATTAAAAAACTATTAAAGTATATATTTTAAGTTTATTAAAGTATAAACACTACAGTGTATATTATTTATCACACCTTGTCCGAATCCCAATAACAATGATATCAGATATTAGCCATGGTTTTGATTTTTTAAATAGTTCCCCCCATTGTAATCTGAAGTTATGTTTCTCTGTAAATTCCCTTTCCTGGCCTCTCCAAATTATTACAGCCACTGCATGTTTTTACTCAGGGCTAACTATGACAGTATTGTGAAAGGAAAGAGTCAGTGGCTGTGTGTGCTTGGAACAAAAGACAACACCACGATAAAACTATACACAATGTAGCCATGGTGAATTCTCAAACGGGCGCAAAAGCTGGAATTATTTTCTTTTAAAACAATAGCAGTAAATGTTTCTGGAAATTCAGAAACACCCCTAAAGGGTTCTGCGAACAGGACAATTAATTTACCAAGTGCAGTTACAGCCTCTGTAATGATTCATGTGTCACTTGCAAAAGATTCAGTTCTTTGAGTCTGCTTTTTGGCACCAATTTGCGTTTGTAAGATGAAATTTCGATTCATTCGTTTATTTTCGCTTATTTGGCATTTATTTATTTGTGTAAATAGTGAGTTATGTGTGTATGAAGATTAGTATACACATTGTGTGTAGTACATTGCTCATTTAAGACAGCACCAATTATATTAAATGCCTTTTATACATTATGACATGAATGTATGTTTTGAGTCTTCATTCACCACAGTGATGGAAATAAATGGGAATTAAATGGTACCTGAAAGTGTCGGTTCAATGGTGAGGTGATTCAAATGATCTGACTCACTGAAAGAAGACGGAATATACAGTAGACTCATAATGTCACAGGCAAATAAACACACCTGTGGCAGTTTCGGTCACATGACTTGGGGCTTTATTCTGGTCACCTGACCCGCAGTGTATCTGATAAAGTGTAAAAATCCTTTCCTGTGTTAAACATAAAAGCAAACAATAATAAAAGAAAAAGCTTCATAATGTGAATTTAATAGTACACACACAAATCTCTCGAATTTCTTTCATTCTTAGAGCACAGTTTGCAAATTTTTGTGGATTCGTGTGTCCAGTCCAATAAACTTTTTATAAGGACTAGTGGATTGCACTAAAGTGGTTGTAAAAGTACTGATGGTTCAATAATACCCAATAAAGAACATCTGAGTGCAAAAACAAAGTGCATGTAATCAGTTACTGTTCACCACTGACCTTTTGTGGTTGTTAAAAGCTAAAGATTATTAGGGGGTTTTAATCAGTTTGCAAGCTGCACTTTGAACAGTGGCAAATACGTACACTTCAGAACATGAAAAAGAGTACATTTTTGTGTAAAGAGGTGTGAAGCAACAAAACTGGGTTGGTTTTCTCAGTATCAGAGACTATATATACAGGTATTTTGTTACTCTATTTTTAAGATTTAACTTCAGAAGATGCTGAAGAATTTCTCACCTCACTTTCAGGGAATTATGAAGTTTGAAACATTAGGTGGATATAAGTGTTATGATGTAAAAGACAGGATCACTTTGGGTTTTTTTCAGATATCTAAAATCAGATAAATGTGAGGTGAGGGTGACTTAACAGCCAGGAGAATGGCTTCTAGAGCCAGAGGGACTGAAGCAAAATGGGTTTGAAGCAGTGACAGATAAAGAACCTTTATCTATTTATAGAAAAAAATTTTTTTTATCATTATACAAGCAATATATGATGAAGAAACATCTAAAAGAACATTAGAACTTGATATTCCCTCACTGCAGATAGGAACATGAGAGATGATACAAGTGAAATTACATAAAATGCAAATAAATTCATAAAAAAATTAAAATGTAATAAAATTATATATATATATATATATATATATATATATATATATATATATATATATATATATATATATATATATATATATATATATAATTATTTGTAAAAATAAATTAGACGTATATAAATTAGAGGTAAGAAAAATACATGAAAGAAAATAAATTGTGTTTAAAATAATTCTATGTAAAAAAAAAAAACTATAGTAATATTTGTTGAAAAATACATGTGAGAATAAACGTACAATGGGTTAAAAATGCATGTAAAATGAATCATGTATAAAATAACGAAATGACAAAATGACAAAATGAATCATGCATGAAATATGTAAATCAAACTACACTTATAATGAGGATTTTTGTATGTATATGAATCATGTGATCATTATCATGTAGAGTCTGTGTGCTTTTTCTGTAATTGATCAAAAATAAAAACAATATTTGCACAGGGTGACCATAACGCAAAAACAAACTGAAACAAATACAATGATGTTTACTTGAAAACTTGAGTAAATATCTATATTACAATGATTAGGCCAATAGCTAACAGTGAAGGATATATAAGGAGCCCAGCAGACACTAGACCATAAGCAGGAAGCCGATGTTGTTGATAATGGAAATTGCAGGGTGGAGCTGAAGATGTATGAACTAATTAAAAGCTAAGGCACTGTGAGCATTATAGCTCCAGGTTACTGCTTTAATACTAAGTTTGGATTATCTATCGGTGCTGAGTTTTCACCATGTTTTATTGGGTTTTCTCCAGGTTCTTCATTTTCCTATTACCTCAAAAAACATGCCAGTAAGTGGACAATAAAATGCAAAATAGCTTCTAGGTTTTAGTTTAGGCTTTAGTTTGAATCAAATACAAATAAAAAAGGCTCTGAGTGACTAAAAGTCCCCTGAACCCAGGGATGTTGTATGACTGTTGATTTTGTGCCCTGACCACAATTTTTTTCATTTCTAAGCATGTGTATGAGATGCTGGCATATGTATATCTTTATGTAAGATAAATAAATAAATGATAATAATAAATAATAATAATATTCCTAATTGCGCTGTTAAAGGATGTTGTTTTGGTTTTTAAAATGAAATTCATGAACAGACCAAAGTGAATGATGATTTGATCAGTATTGTTGATTCTGTACAGTGAGTTTGAGAAAAGATCATAATTTCTCCTTTTGTCCAGAAAAGCACATATCATATCCGAATATGCTTGTAGTAACACTACATGATCTAACGTGACCTTTACACAGCATTATTACCATGACACTAAACATAAATTCCATGCTATCATGTAACCTTGCTTGGGGGTTGCGAAACACTACACACCTAATTTCGGTTATGCATTTGTTATCAGTGCTGATGAAAACATATTTAGTCCGTTAAGTCTAAACTGTGATTTGTAAACTGGCTGACCCAGTTTCAGGATGATCAACACTAATATCTCATTGTTTTAAATGTTCCGGGTCTAAGAAAAAAGGAAATGATTTCTATCGAACTTTAGTTATTCAATGCCAGAGGTTTCACCACAAATGCTGTCCCATTTTCAGATAAGCCACAGGAAATAGAACCTGGGAAAACTTTGGAGTATCAAAATGCAAATTAGGTGACATTGGAATGCACCTAAGATCCATTATGTTATAGTACTGTCACAGAAACTAATAGCATTAAAACTGTATATTATTTTGTATAATATTACAAGTGTTATTGACAAGAACAAGAACAGAAAATGACTGAGAACAGCAGATTACAAATTGGTTAAGGTATAACATAGTTAAATAAATGTTTTATAAACTATGACCAGTTACTAATTCTTTTCATTTTGTCAAATTGTTTGAGACAGAAGAAAAAGGCATGATAACCAGCATGTCATCATTGGAGCTTACATAAGTTAAAGGTTTGCTTTTGGGTTCTAGATTTTTCTGAAACCCCAAGTGACAAGAATCCTAGTTTTGAAAATAATCATAGACACTTGAGTTATAAAATCTTATTTTTCATCTTCAATGTTATCTTCACATCTAAACATTGGCTGTTATTAGTCTATGTATTTTGCCTTAAAATTGAGTCTGACTGCTTGGGAATGTTCATCCAGGAACTAGTTTAAGCTGACTGATTTGTGTTGGGTTCTACAATGTGTACATCTTGTCTGTAGTCCATATAGATGTTTCATTAGAGTATTTTACAGAATCAGCACAAATATTAAGGATTTAACAATCAGCAGGAATAAGCAATGGGGAAGAAAATTACCATTTGCGATATTTTATTGTTTTCAAAATGTACTGCTTCTGCTTTGATGCTGACCTTTTTATTTGTTTCTCCTTTTACTTCTATAATTGTATGACCACATCCACATCACCCCAGTAATGGTCTGATTCTCTTTCTTTTCTCCCAACATATTCCTAATTTACAAGATTATTGGCATTTGCTTTTATATGTAACTGTACAATAATCTTTGTAATCAGGCCATTTTAGAAACCACAGCTAATCTTGTCAGATACTGAGAAACTAAAGTCACTTAGAAAATCTCTGCTTTGCTATGTTTTATATGGACACTAGGTTAAATCAAGCGGTAAACGAATTATAGAGATTGATGTAGATGTTGTGCTATGAAAAGTGGGCATGATTGCTCTCTCAAGAAGTAGAAAAACAGGTAGTTCATCCCAAGTGTATTGTCTCTATGGTGACTTTGCTTAAGGTAGATGTGATCCATCTGTTCCTTTGTGTAATATGATGCAGGGGGAAAGGCTGTATTAGCTCAACTGCAAACACATCCTAGTTATTGTGTTAACATCCTTATATATTCTCTATTCTGTGTAGTTCTTGACTAACGAACTGTTTGCATAGCTTTTGTGACCAAACTAAGAAACATTAAGTATTCAATAAAGTATCACATAGACTCAAATAATGTGTTACATTAGGAATAAAACATGGCAGATGAAAAATCATAGTTTACAGCAAAGGAGCAACTATATTCCCAACCTTTGTAAACAGTTCATCTGTAAAGAATAAAAGCCTGTCTAATCATTGATGATGCTTTTTGTGAGAAACCCTGCATCTTATTTAATTAAGACTGCCTTATCAACAAAACTAAGAGAACACAGATACACACAAATACGCAGTAAGTTCTATATATTATATAAAACCCCAACATACAGAAACTAAATTTGTAAGAATAAGTTCACCCAATCTTTTAGTAACATGTTTCTCCACATTTAGGGACCACACAATTATTATATCGATCCTGATAAATAGAAACATATAGTTGAAGGATTTAAGGGTGCATTTTGTTCTATGACTATGATCAATTCTATGAATATATATAATAGCTATTTGGTTGCCAAGGTTCATAGAGAAAATGACAACCCTTTTTCAATCCAACAGGGCTCCATTTAGAACTGTTTTAAGGCGCTTAAATCTCATAATTATCTATTAAAGTCTATAAAGTACCCATAAAGAACCTTTTGCCACGAGATTGCGACTTTATTTCTCAAATAGAACACATTACTCACACTCATTCTCACACACATTCATACCTGAGGGCAATTTGTAGTAACTAAGCCACTTACTAATCTGTTTTTGGGAGGATTGAGGAAACTGGAGAACCTGCTGAGAAGCCCACTAAGGTACAGACAGTAACCTGAGCTTAGAATTGATCCCCAGACCCTGGAGCTGTAAGACACTACTACCGTACTGTACTACAGTACTACCCCCTCTTCCAACAACCTGTGATGATGTGAAAAATCTCTAATTATACACATGTCCAAAATTAACCTTTATAACTAACTTCAAGTTTAGAATATTCTCAGTCTTGATGTCGGTCTTTAAACTGTGATGTCTTAAAACTAAGAGGATTTTAATTTTTTAAATATTTTTTCAGGCAAATATATATTTTTGTTATTTATTATTATTATTAATATTATTATTATTATTATTCTTGTATACTATTTGGGCCAAAGTATTGGAACACCTGACATTACCAGCTATATGTGGTTCTTTGCCAAACACTATTGTATGGGATGTCCTTGGATGCAGTATCTTAAAAATATTTGGTTCACCTGAACCAGGAGTTAAACCAGGAGTTGCAAACCTGTTTCAACATGACAATGTCCCAGTGCACAAAGAGTTCAATTAAAATATTCTTTACGTGGGTTGGTGGAAGATCTTGATTAGTCTGCAAGAGCTCTGATCTCAACCCTATTTACCATCTTTGAGTTGAATTGGAATACTGCACTCCATGTGTGTGTGTGTGTGTGTGTGTGTGTGTGTGTGTGTGTGTGTGTGTGTGTGTGTGTGTGTCCATTTTTACCTTGGATATAAGCTGATAATTGGACATGAGCTGTAAACAAGTACTGTAATTAAATTTTATATTGATATGTTTATCATTTACAGGCTTCTGTGCCTGGTCTTATTTCTTACATTGTTTCGATAGCAACAACTGATTTATAGTGACATGTAATTTACATAATCTAAGGTAAGGAATAAATAGATTTTTAAAGGTCTTTTTATTCAACAAAAAAAACCCATATCTAATATACCAGTGTTTCACAGAATGAAGTTTACTTAATCAGCATTTATGGTATTGATGGCTAGTGTTTTTTCCAGAGTCTTGCACTTTCATGTCCTATTTTCACATCATAAACTGCATGTTTATCTTCTTCAAGTGACAATTGGTGAGGCAATAACTGTACACAAAAAGAGGAATTAACTTGTCTTATTGATATTTAAAATCATTAAATGGAAATATCAATTAGAAAAACATGAAAGATGACCAATAAATATTATGTCATGCAACAAAGCTTTTTTGAGAAGACTTATAATATATTTGGAACCCCCTTACTACAGATACTATATATATACCCCAAACCCCCCCTTGCTCTCTAAAGGCTTTGGTGTATTTTATTGACCGCCACCCCTGGCAAACAATATCTGCTTTTTAAAGATCTGAGTGCTAGTATATTTGTTTTCAGTCCACCATTAAGCAGTCAGTGTTCTTTGTTGTTACAAAACAACAAAGTAAATATAATCAGTCATTTAAACCACACACCTTTTCAGTTTTTTTTTAATATATCACAAAAGTCTTAGTGAGTACGTATCTGCTAAAAAAAAGTAAGTATTTAGATAAGATACTGAAAAACAGTAGTGCCTATAGCACTCCATATAAAATGATTTAACAATTTAAGTGGAATCTTAACAAAAAAGTAAAAAAAAAAAAGCAGGGCTGCAAATGAAAATGAATGAAAACAGAAGTCCATATACATTTTTAAACCTTGTAGAAGAGAATAAAAACAATGGAAAGCTTAGTCATCATTCATTCAAGTCAGTTTCGGCCCCTGGTCGAATTTCCATAAGCAAATACATGTAAAAAAAAAAAAAAAAAAAAAAAAGCAGTGCTTCTTTATTTCCTGAGTATAGTTATAGGGCAAGGTTATCGGAAGAAAAAAATGAAAAACTGTGTATAAAAATGTAACCATCTTCACCAGCAATTACAGCATATTTAACCATTTCACATTGCAAATCCACATTTAAAGGGTACATTCTTGAAAGCAATTTTGAACACATACACTGCAAACAGAGCAACAAAGCAAATATGAACAGCATTACACAGCCCTTCATGTCGGAGTCTTTTCAGAAGATCCTTTGTCTTCTTTGATTTAATCTTTACCTGTCTTTGAAAGATTTTTATACATAGTCCTTCCCGTAGCCACTGGCAGAGCGAGGAGCAGTGTATGCTTTTTTGGGGGGCTTGTAGCTGTTCTCACGTGGTGGACAGGTGCAGCACAGCAATGCTCCTCCGATGATAAGAAGAGCGGCAGCCCCGAAGCCTATGTACAGAGATGCTCCCAGCTCCCTGCGCTGAGTTGGCGGGACCAGCGGATTGTAGAAATCCTGAACAACAGTGCTGGAAGTCCAGGATACCGGGATGAGTGTCAGAATGCCAGAGATGATGAAGCAGATGCCAGAGACAATCATGACTTTTGCTTTAGATGCCTCATCCTCAATGCAGTTTGTGCACTTTGCACCCATAATGGAGATCAATGCAGCCAGCATGCCTAGGATGATGGAGACGATGCACATAGCTCGGGCTGCCTGAAGGTCCTGAGGAAGAGCAAGCATTGAGTCGTATATCTTACACTGCATCTGTCCGGTGCTCTGAACTACACAGGTCATCCATATGCCCTCCCAGATGACTTGTGCTGTGACGATGTTAGCTCCAATAAAAGCAGTGACCTTCCACATCGGCAGAGCGCAGGTTATAATAGATATGATCCAGCCTATTAAACCCAGGGCAATGCCCCCAAGTTCCATTCCCATTGACATGGTGAGCTAGAGATGCTTTGGCCTTGATGATACAAAGGCAAAAAATATTAGAAACCAATCTAACCTCTTTGTGTGGCTATAGGATGTGCTGCTACTGTAGGGAAAACAAGCTCCTTTTATAATCCCGAAGCCACAACAAGGTGAGAGGAGGAGGTTCTCAGTGTGGTGACATCATTTCAGAGGCAGGAGGCAGCTGATTTTATTTACAAAATGTCACCTGGTAGGGAGGGAACATATTGCTTAGTCAAACCAGTATTTCTGACACACATAAAGCGGATTCATGTTGAAAGGGCAAATAAAGCCAAATCCTATAAATGCTTTAAATGGATCAATTGGGCCAGTAATAGGGAAATAAAATCAATTCCAGCTCACTCTGCAGACGAAGGTAAAGATAAATCATTTGTCTTGTATGTAATAGATTCCCATTTGTTCAAATAATCTACAAACTACAAACTTCCATTAATGGTTTATGATTAAATGAATTAAAATAAGTGGCACTTATTTAACAGTATTTAAAATTCAAACCAATATGCTTTTAAAGTAAGTAAATTTAACAAAGGTGTATTGTGCAATGCATTATTTGTCAACATATAAAAACATTTAAAACAAAAATTAAAAATGTTTACATACAGTAGGTGAAGACTATGTTTGGAAGAACCATATATTGATGCAATAACAGCTTTCAGTCTCTTTGGAGTAATTCCAAATAATTTTGCTGTTTATGATTGATTTTCATCCATTGTTCTTGGAAGTGTTGCTTCAGATTGTTCAGGCTGCTGAGATGTTATTTGTTGACAGTAACATTTAAACAGTGCCACAGAGTTGGACTTACTTTTTTGTTTTTTACCCTTTTGGCATTGCTTTGCCATGCTGAACACAAACACATACACACACACACACACACACACACACACACACACACACACACACACAGTGCGTCCATTGGGTACGTGTAACACACATAGCCTAATAATACAAGCTGTTTAGGTTTAATCAGTGGTGGACAAATTACATAAAGCATGTACTTGAGGTAAATATACTTGTACTTGAGTACAGATACACTAAATAAAATAATACTCCAGTAAAGGTGTTCCCTTTAAAATTCTATTTGAGTATAATTACAAAAGAATTTGCCTTTAAATGTACTCAAGTATCCAAAATACTATATTTATTATGGCTGTAATGTCCAATGATTTCCTATGAATATAATGTCCTTCCTACCTCTTTACCACCCACCCACTCACTCCCTCACTCACCCACTCCCTCACTCCCTCCCTCCCTCACTCACTCACTCACTCACTCACTCACTCACTCACTCACTCACTCACTCACCCACCCACTCACTTACCCACTGACTCACTCCCACCGTGCAGACTGGCTTGCGACTCCAAATCAAGGGGCGTGATTTGCCTTCAAATGTACTTAAGTATCCAAAATACTATATTTATTATGGCTCTAATGTCCAACTTTACTATGGCTATAATGTCCTTCCTACCTCTTTTTCACCCACTCACTCACTCACTCACTCACTCACTTACCCACCCACACACCCACCCACCCACTCACTCACACCCGTCGTGCAGACTCTTCTGTCTTGCGACTCCAAATCACGGGCCGCTGTTCTCACATTATTCTCTCTGTTTATTATTTAAAGGGGCAATACATCCTTGTTTACTTAAAACTTTACTCTGTACACTATTAATCAAAGTTGTTATCTTCTTCTTCTTCTTCTTCTTTCGGCTGCTCCCATTAGGGGTCGCCACAGCGGATCATCCGTCTCCATACCACCCTGTCCTCTACATCTGCCTCTTTTACACCAACTACCTGCATGTCTTCCCTCACCACATCCATGAACCTCCTTCTTGGCCTTCCTCTTTTCCTCCTACCTGGTGGCTCCATCCTCAGCATTCTTCTACCAATATAATTCATGTCCCTCCTCTGCACATGTCCAAACCATCTCAATCTCGCCTCCCTCACCTTGTCACCAAAACATCCTACATGCGCTGTCCCTCTAATAAACTCATTTCTAATCTTATCCATCCTCGTCACTCCCAACGAAAACCTCAACATCTTCAGCTCTGCTACCTCCAGCTCTGCCTCCTGCCTTTTACTCAATGCCACTGTCTCTAATCCATACAACATCGCAGGTCTCACCACAGTCCTATAAACTTTCCCTTTCATTTTGCAGATACCCTACTATCACAAATCACTCCTGTCACTCTTCTCCACCCACTCCACCCTGCCTGCACTCTTTTCTTCACTTCTCTAACACACTCTCCATTACTTTGCACTGTTGACCTCAGGTACCTGAATTCCTCCACCTTCTCCAGCTCTTCTCCCTGCAACTGCAACCCTCCACTGCCCTCCCTCTCATTCACACACATGTATTCTGTCTTACTCCTACTGACTTTCATTCCCCTTCTCTCCAGCGCATATCTCCACCTCTCCAGGCTCTTCTCAACCTGCTCCCTACTCTCACAACAAATCACAATATCATCCGCAAACATCATTGTCCAGGGAGGCTCCTGTCTGACCTCGTCCGTCAACCTGTCCATCACCACTGCAAACAGGAAAGGGCTCAGGGCCGATCCTTGATGCAGTCCAACCTTCACCCTAAACCAGTCTGTCGTACCTACTGCACACTTCACTGCTGTCACACTGTTCTCATACATGTCCTGCACCACCCTCACATACTTCTCTGACACACCTGACTTCCTCATACAATAATTAATCAAAGTTGTTATATTGATCATAAATTACTGACTTTGCAAAATGTAGTTGCGTAATAAGTTAAATATTTGAGTTTGAAAATTCGCCTCAAACGGAAACACTTGAGAGAAATACAGCTACGTGAAAAAGCTACTTAAGTACAGTAAAAAATTACATTTACTTTGTTACTGCCCACCACTGGGTTCAAAATCAATGTCATAACGTAGCTTAACAAAAATCTAGATGCAAGCTCTTTTGGACAGAGTTTACTGTATAGCAAGTAGAAAGTCTTGGAGTATAAACACAGCAATTTATATTCAGAAGCACAAAAAGTATGACACATTCTCAGTAGAGTCTAACACATTAACCACAGGTTCCTTTTAGTATAGAAACATCATAAACATGATTTTTTTTCATGGTTTACAGCGTTATTTTGTTTCATGTTATGAGACTTCAAATTGTGGTAAAGTTCAGGCTTCAGTACTTGTTTAACTATACTGAGTGTTTGGCAGCCTTGTGTCATGAAAACAATCAAATTCTTGAAAAACAACTATCAGTTCAGTTTATAATCAGTTCCTTGTAAAACCCTGATTGCCTGCATTATCCCTGTATGTGTTAAAAACATGTGTAAAAACAACAACCCAAAACTACTGATTTTTTTGTAACTATTAATTCATTATAATTAGTGTTTAATAATCATAAAAAATTATAATTGAAAATAATCAAACCTATATCTGATTTAATGTCTTAAAGAGCCTGAAAACAGTAGTTTTAGGATTAGTTTTATTTGTTTCCAATAACATAAAGTGCTCGAACCTGTTGGTTGTCTCGTGTTTATAGTCACAATTGTTTATTTGAAAACACTTTGGGTTCTGTAAGTTAAGTACTTACACTTAAGTAGAAGTACAGTACAGATACTCATGTTTTAATATACTACTATAAAAGTTAAGTAAGTACTGACTATACTTTTTTGCTCAAATTAAAGTAAAGAAGTTTGTGCTCTGACATGTACTTAAGTAAAATGTAGTCATTACTACTACCAACCAATATTAGGGCTGTAAATCGATTTAAATATTTAATCGCGATGAATTGCATGATTGTCATGAGTTAACTCACGATTAATTACAACTTAATAGCACATTTTTATCTGTTCTAAATGTACCTTAAATTAATATTTTCCATTTTTATATTCTAATCAACATGTGCATGGACAAATATTGATGCTTTATGCAAAATGTATGTTTATTATTTGTGAAATCAAACTCAACATAGAACATGAAGACAAAAGATTCTTGCAAACGTTTTAAAGTAATTATGGTGTTTTAAATCACGTAAATTATCAGGACACAAAAAGGAACCTTTGCTATGTTTCTTCACGGAAGGTTAAACGAGGTGATACCAGAGAAACTGTACCTCATAACTTTTATAAGGATTACGTAATCAGAGAATATTTGTATTCAATGTGAATTGGTTTATTTAAAAGTTGACTTTTCGAGGTTATATACATGCATTTATTATGTCTGGCAGTGGCAGTGTCTCCTTTACAACTTAAGCACCTAAAAAAAGCAAGACTGTGTGTGTTCTAAGTTCCATGCACCAAGATCGGTGACGGCAGAAAGAGGAAACCCAACACGATAACAGACTATAACCACAAAAAGGTATGTGAATGTATGTATAATTTTACACCAGTGCTACAATGTTTTCTGATGTGTACTATACAGGCCTATAGAAAAAAAGCACATATACTCATGACTCTCTCTATCTCTGCTTTTACAGTATGGTGTAGACGTGTTGGACCAAATGGTGCGGATGTATTCCGTAAGAGCAGCAACACGCAGGTGGCCAGTAGCCATTTTTACAATATGCTGGACCTGGCAGTGGTGAATGCCTACATTTTGCACAAGGCATGTACAGGGTGGACAGGCAAAAAAAGATTGTTTCTGAGTCTTCTAGCTAAGGAACTTCGTTGCCGATTCATGCAGCACTGTCTCTGTTCTCATGTTTCCATTGCTGACTTTCACTGTCTCATCCACGTTACCCCCATACCTTCATACTATGCCTTCTGCCTTGCTCGCTGTTAGCTTTGTAAACTAGTCTACATCTGTGGTGTGTGATAACCAGGAAATGATACACCAGTGGATTGAAAAAGCTGCGCAAATACAAGAAATGGGCTGGGCTGATAATTGCGCACAATAAGAAGAAAAAATATTGACATTTCACCAAATAGATTAAAACTAAAGTAACGAGCCTGTTTCTAATATGTAAGATATCTGTGTAAAATTATATGAGTAAAAGTAAAAATGTGTCCAAAAAGTGCCCCTTTAATTTATAGTGAACAATTTATGATAAAGTAGCAAAAGCAAATTGCTGTTTTAAGCCAGCTTGGGACAGTATTATGAGTATTTATACAGGTCAAATACAACTATATAAAAGTAAAGGGCTTTTAATACCTTTAAGAGTCTATTTGTTTAGTCATTTTTAAAGTGCCTTGAGCTAAGTGATGAAAAGAAATGTTGAAATATTTTATGTAATATTCGTGACAGATTTCCTGAACTGAAAATGTTTCTGAAAATGGATGATTTTCAAATCTTACTTCCATAATTAAAAACAAAAACAAAAAAAACAACAATTAAACAAACAATAACAAAAAACTGCATTTAACTATTAACTAAGTTTAAAGATTTGAAAGAAAACGCAAACATTTTTACATTATTTGGGTGAAATATGTTTACAGGTTTTAAAAGTTGATCACTTCATAAATCGGATTTTTTTGTTGTTGTCCTTTTTGCCATAAATGTGTTTAATATTCTTGTGCCAACAACCCCTTAGATAAGACCTCCTGATGTAAAATCTACATTCAAAAGTATCTGTTTGAACAACAATGACATATTCTCTGTGACAGTCACTGAGTTGTGGCTTTGGACTGTCTGATGAGACATTTAGTCTTCTGACCTAGATACTGGATGTACACATATGTATATTATTGTATCATTATTTATAATATAGGATGTACACAATTGTATGAGATGTCTTTGGCAATGTTTACAGAGCTTGAAGAGAATGATCTTCAGTGGCTGCTACAGAGTTCCCACCTCAAAGAGATCATTTATTATGTTTTTATGATGGTACTGTGCAATATAGATAGAAAAACATAGCAATCATTAGCCATTGTTTTGTTTACAATGTGTTGGTCTTAGTATTCTCTCAGTTAGTGTTTAGCTACTTATCTCTTAACTCACTGCTGCTCAATGTCTCAACTGTAAGTGGGTTTGAATAAAATAGTCACCTAAATGAGCTCATTTGTAAATGTGAATTATCTAGAATCTGAAATAAACCTTTATAATGGAAACCTTTATATTGGAATGTTATATACCATCTTTTCTTTTGGATCTTTTTCGTAAAAAAAAAAAAAACACTGGAGAACTCTTGAGAACTATGAGGACAGATTTAAGCTGTTATTAATATCAACAGTCTGCTACAATGTCTGAGTTCTGCATTTAAGAAGATTCAACAAGATTCCAACAGCTTTGTTATAATAATAGATTATGATCACAAATATACCAAGTAGGTTTGCTGTGGTACTAGCAGTCATTCATGCAAGAATAGTTTGGTTATATATGAACTCCTACTATGTCAACTGACTTAACTAAGCAGCAAAAATATTTTGGGGTGATTAATGACTAAATACTGTGTTAAATAATAATTGTAAGCATGAGCTTTTAAAGTATTTTAATGCCAGGCATAATTATAAATGATACATTTAAAGGAAGTTGAGCTTAAATAATGAAAGATTTTTGAAATAAAAAACATTTTGATTATTCACAAACATGAAATTATTTGCATGGTAGTACATTTAAAAACAGATACTGATTGGAACGTGATCACAAAATCCAAATGATAAATGGCATTTACAATATTTATGGATAAATGAAATAATATATTTTTTTTAAGTCATAAAAAAACTTTGAAAACTTTTTATTTTCACAAATATCAATAATTCATTTTCAAAACTTAAAAAAAAACACATTTTTACTTACCCTGTGTCTAAATTGATACTGAGATATATGGTTAAATTGTAAAGAAGTATAAAATGTTATTTGTATATAATGTAAACACGAATAAATATTTATTTCAGAATGTCCTTTAGATGTTCATGCATTGTGATAAATGGTGTAGACAAACACTCCCAAATAAAACATGACCAGCGTGGGACATCTGAGCTCAGATTTCTTCCTTCCAAAGCAACAGAGAAAATGACCTGAAGCACTCTAATGCAAGTAAAAAGTCCTCAGACATAGTCTTTCCTGCTGTAGGTGCTCGGAGCCACTGAGCGGTTAGTTGTAGAATAAGCCATGCGGTTTACCGGAATGTATTTCGCGTCCCTTTCTGTAGGAGGACAGCTACAACACAAAATAGCGCCTCCAACCAGCAGCATGGCTGCAGCACCCCAGCCCAAATACAGTGAGGCACCAATCTCCATCTTCCGGGCCTCAGGCACAATTGGGCTGTAAAATTCCCGTATGATGGTATTGGCCGACCAGGAGATAGGGATAAGTTGCGTGATGGCTGCAGTTATGAAGGTGACACCAGAAACAATCATCACACGGGCTTTGGCAGCTTCGCCCTCGATGCAGTTGGTGCACTTAGCTCCGACAATGGACACCAAAAGTGCCAGGACACCCAGCACAATAGCCACTACGGTCAGAGCTCGGGCTGCCTGAAGGTCTTGAGGAAGAGCCAAAATGGAGTCATAGACTTTACACTGCATCTGTCCGGTACTCTGAAACACACAGCTCATCCAAATGCCCTCCCAGTAAACCTGAGCTGTGATGATGTTGGTTCCAATGAATGCAGTGACCCTCCACATAGGAAGAGTGCAGCAGACAATGCTGAGGATCCAGCCGAGAACAGAGAGTGATATGCCCAGGATCTCAAGCCCCAATGCAGCCATAGTGTCCTTGTTTCCTTGGTAAACGAAGCTCTTAGATCTCTTGCTTAATTTCTCTTTCTTCAGAAAATTTATTCAATAATCATAGAATCTGAGCAAAACTCAAGTGTGTTAGTAGCATGTCCTGGTTCAGAATGCTGTGTTCAGAATGAAGCAGAGTGATATGGCTGCATGGACCTGCCCTTCGTAACCTTTATGATGCTTAGGAGAGAAAAAAAAAGTCTAAGTGGTGACATCAGATGATAAGATGCAATTCTGGCATTGGTTGGCCTTCCTCAGGTCTGATCTTTCAATTATCCCTTGGCCCCATAGCACAGTTTCAACAATGGTTTGTTTATTGAAAGAAACTGCACGATAATGAACTGCCAAGGCTTGTCTTGTTACCTGATGGTTAATGGTTAGCTAGTCTCATTGGTGTTGGCAGGTGTGTGAAACAAGACTTAGGGGAAATTTCTCTCTTCTATCTTGTCTACATTCTATGTCTACATACAGTATTAACAATGACTAATGTAGAGCTTTAAAATGTATTATTAGGACTGAGCTTTTGTAGTTTTAACATCACTGTCATACTCATTAGTCTTATGTTTTATGCATGTAATATGATATAAATCTAGTCTACCAGTATGAAATATTAAACCATTTTATGCCCGACCATAAAACTGGTTGTATAATGAATCATCTCTATAAAGAATCATATCACTGTAAATGCACAACAGTTTATGGGTATGTTTTGGAGAAGCAGGCTTAGGGTTTCAGTAATGCAACAGAACACCTTGTTCAAGCACAAATGAACTTAAGTGAAACAGTGAAATGCATAGATTCTGGAGTATCATATTAGAATCCTAAATCAATTTTCCTTTTGTTTGTAGATGTCCATTTTTGTTTGTTTGCACCATACAACTTATACTTCTATTCATAAGTCCAACCTTAATAAGTCCAAACTATATGCAGGATTTTTGTAGAAAATATCAAAAAGCTCCAATAAATAGGCAAAATGTTATTGTGCACATTTTCATAATAACCACACTATTAGAGTAATTTGACTTTGTTTGTGAATCTGTAAATGCCTATAATCGTGATGATTGGTTGGTTCTTGGTTGGTATTTTTGATTGTCTAATGAGGAGACATGGGATCTGATTGTTGCAGTAGCTGCCATGGGAATGTAAATGGGCAGTTCAGAAATATTATGCTTGAAATATACTGTCAATCCTATGATTTACGACTTTACAAGTAGTTTGTTGTACTATGGTATTGTATTTAAAAAAACAAAGCATACATATGCAGACATATAATACATATGTAGTAAACTTATCTAAATCCAATATATAATGTTTATCTCTATTTGCTTATATTTTGTACTATTTGTTTGTACAGTATGTATAAACAATTTAACATTGACAAAATTTGATAACATTAAACCCCTTAAATTTGATTTATCTTGAGATGGACAGAATGCAAAGCATCGTTTGTTTACACTGTTCATTCTGTGCGATTAATTACTGATTATGGGCAAGTCAAGGAGGAAATGAAAGCAGGTCCAACACAATAGCAAAGTGAATGAGAAAGCATTATGATTTATTATTTTTTTATTACTGGATTACACATTGCTGCCAAAATTACTGTGCTCATTAGTAGAACCATTTAAAGGCACAATACTTGGGCCAGTATTTTAATTATATTTAAAAGTTATACTGTTTGTATTTTCTAAAGTATGTTATAGCTAGAATTATGAATAATGATTTGTTTAACTTTTCATTTCCAGATTATTATTCATTTATTGCAAAGTTTCAATATGAACATATGAAATGAATAAATCACTAAAACTACTCCAAGTTTCAACATTACTTATCTTTTAATACAGAACAAACCTTGTCAATGCTGCTGCTGAATTTCCCCAAAAGTTTCCATTTCTTTCTTCTATATAAAGATTTGAGAGTGTTTTATAGGTAGAAAAACCGCACTTATTCACTTTAAGTGGTACAGTAGAGTGTATAGTTAGTACGTCCTACATTTTTTGTAATTCCTCAACAGTTTAATAATAATAATTATTATTATTAAAAAATAAGAAAATAATAATAATAAAAATAATAATAGTAGCATTGTAGTTGTAGTAGTAGTAACATTATTATTTATGTTTATTAATAATTTATTTATATTATATTTTATATTTATTTATATGGTATATGGTATAAAACCTTATATTTAATATTATGTTTTATAATATTATTTTTTTTATAATGTGTTTTGGTTTTAGACCAATTTCGGTCTGTGCTGAAAGTATTTTTGTTGTTCTATTTGTGAATGACATCATTTAAATCGAAGCATACCTTTCCAGCTCTTTGTGCCAGTGTATGTAGTATATGCGTGTGTATGCGTGTGTGTGTGTGTGTGTGTGTGTGTGTGTGTGTGTGTGTGTGTGTGTGTGTGTGTGTGTGTGTCTGTGTGTCTGCATGTGTAGTTTCTGTTCAGTGAGCAACGTGTTGAACCCTCTGGCGAGTTTCTGTTTGCTTAGATTGTCTTCTCAAATGTCACGTCTGCGCATGCACATTCAGAGCAACCAGGGCGTTGTCACAGTCACCTCAAACAGGTTTACACATAAAGCTACTGTACAGTTGTCTGTGTTTGTGAGGCCAAAAATTCAGGAGACGGCAGTGCAGGACAAATTTTTCCAATTCAGTTGAGAATAGAAATTACTTTTTCAGCTGATTGATGTGAAATTATCTGTTTGTTTTTTATTTTTCACCTCCACAGTTGACACACATGATAAACTGCCTAATGACAGCATTACAGGAAATTCTATACTGTGTTCACTAGGATGCTTTATATCATT
The DNA here is from genome assembly GCF_014805685.1 of Silurus meridionalis. Lineage (NCBI taxonomy): Eukaryota > Metazoa > Chordata > Actinopteri > Siluriformes > Siluridae > Silurus > Silurus meridionalis. Next base: position 17,208,394 of record NC_060898.1, read on the forward strand.
GTGCTATATTTCAGATTAATCTGTAAATCTTTGGACCTTTAGGGCATAATTCCATAGATGCCTCCAAATGACATCTCTGACTGAAAAGTAGTCTGTTTAAATTGAGCATAAATGCAAATCATGGCCAGTAAACGGGAAGGTGTTTAAAGAGAATGAAATGGAATAAATGAAATAAATAAAAAAACTTCCCTTTCTCTCTTTCCTTGCTCACACACACACACACACACACACCCAACCACACACACATATGTGTGTATACATATATATATATGTGTGTGTGTGTGTGTGTGTGTGTGTGTGTTTGTATGTGAGCAGAGATGGGAAGTAATAACATACAAATACTTCATTTCTGTACTTAAGTAGATTTTTCTGGTATCAGTACCTTATTTTACTATTTATTATTCTGACAAATTTTTACTTCCACTCATTAATTCTTTGCACAAATGTCTGTACTTTCTACTTCTTAAATTTTTAAACCAGGCTTGTTACTTTAAATCTATTTGGTGACATTATCAATATTTTTTTTTTAGCCCATTACCCTATTTGTTGTCATTGAATGGCTTTTTCATTCCACCACTGCTGTATCGTTTCCTGGCTCTCAAACACCTCAGACATAGGCTAACCTACAAAACTAATAACAACGTGGATAAGACACTGATCACCTGATAACCATCATATTTTCTCTGCTTGTGTTCTATATGGTGGTTGTTCAGCCTGTATACATTTATTAGATAACAAAATTTGAAATTATTTTTTATTAATATATTAATATGATGTGGCGTCCAGTTACCAACATGACACTAAAACATGTAGTAGTAATGGACACTTTTCACTTAAGTATATGTCAGAACTCATACTTCTTTACTTTAACTTGAATGAAAAAGTGTAGTAAGTACTTTAAAACTTTACCAGAGTCTGTTAAAACATTAGCATCTGTACTCACTTTAGTGAACGATGCATGTACTTTTGACAACTGTGTGTGTGTGTGTGTGTGTGTGTGTGTGTGTGTGTGTGTGTGTGTGTGTGTGTGTGTGTGTGTGTCATCCCAATCCACTTATTTCCTGAATTAGGGAGTGTCCATGTGCTGTACAGACACCACCTGTGCTTCACCTGTGAATAAGGACATGACTGCAGTCTGCTACGTCACCCAGTAAAGCGAAGTAATGGAATTCCGGATCTTTTCGTTGAGTCAGTTCATTTGGTTTGACTCACCTATGAGAGTCGGCTCTTTTTGCTTATAAATAGATCTCCCTTCAATAACTATGGCAGTCTTTTTAAATCATGACTTAAATCTAAGCAATCATTTAAAATGTTGCATCAAACATTTATGTTTGAAATATTCCAAAAACACTGTTTGCATTGCTTCTAGCTTCTGGTTAAATAAATGAAAAAAAAAAGAAAAAAAGAATTGATATTATCCATCATTATTGACAAATAGTAAGTATTTCTGACTATTCATAATAGTCATGGGTATTTCTGTTTATTAGCTAGTACAGGAAAAAAAGGCTTTGGACCGTTGCGTAATCCAGAAAAAATGCAATTGAAATTATTTTCGGAAGAATATTTCATAATGTGGGCCGGCAGATTGATCTCAAAACCCTACGCCTCAATAATGACGTACATGTGTGTAGAGATAGTGTGCACTATGTAGAAGTAGTAGTATGCAGTTTGGGACAACGCCCAGTTGTTCATTCTTGCTGAAGATTAGTTAATTGTTATAAGAATAAAATGACTTTAAGGAGCACATGAATGTGACAGCAAGTAAGGAGAAGCTGTCAACATGCCATTCACTGATTAGAGGTCTTGCTGTGAGAGTTTTGGAACATAAGTCATAATGCAGGCAGAGCACAGATTAAAATGGCATGCAAACACGTCCCAACCGTCGTTCTGATTTGCATCAAACATCTGCAAAAAGAGACAACACAGAAAGTTGGTGATCAGAGGAGATTAGGGGAGATGAGATATTACACACATGATATAGAATGTGGATTTGCATGCTTTTTAAAGTAAAACTTCCTGTATATTTATTATGTAGTCGTTTCTGGCCATGGCTACCGAGCTTCAGGTTCTATAGAATCAGTTCAGTTCAAACTGCAATCGATTTGAAGAGCATGGTGTCATGCACAACATTTCTAGTAGTCATTACACTTATTATGCATTACAACATATGACATCACTGTGTGGGGGGGGAAAGTTATTAATTATTAAACCCAATGACGAAACAAAACGAATAATATATAAAGAATAATATCTATATATACATTCTTAAATAATACAAGTTAGCTTTTGTGGGGTTTTTTCTCCTCAAAATGTTTTAAATATTTTACTATTTTTGCTATGATCATTTTTCTTTTTTCATGCCGACCTTCTCAATAAAATACCCGAAGGACTAAGGATTCTCAGCCACGATTGGTCGTTGCACAGTGATGAGCCGTGATTGGTCGGTTTGGAAATGCAGCTCACTGATTGGCAGATTCATAAAACTCGAGCCGTAAATTCGACGTCAGATGCAATTGCTCGCGGATGTGAAGCGCGCGTGCTGCTTGCCTGATAAACATTTCCTGCATGGTCACTTCCGGGCATGCGCGCGAGTTGTGCGACTAACATTTAATGTCCTGATGGTTCGAGATATGAATGTGCAAAGATTATGTTAAGTTCTGTCATGCATTATAATAATATTAACAGGAAAATGTTTAGTCTTCAGTTTATTTATTTCTGGTTTACATTACTTTGTTTAATCAAACAATTAAAATGAATAAATTAAATAAAATTATAACAAATTAACACATGTTGCTTAATGCTGTTTCATCTGTTGTTGATCGTGAGACTGCAGGTGTAGTTGCTCAGGCTTATGCAAGTCATTAACAAAACAAGCACAGATGTTTTAATCAACACTCATAAATCCATGTGGTATCATAGACACAGGATTTTTATAGCAAGTGGCATAAAAACTCTAAATCTGCCATAAGACTTTATGGAGACTGAGTAATTGCGCAACAGCGGTAGTACTGGTTTCATGACAATTTAAAGAGCCAGGACTAGAAAGCTGTAGGCTACAAGTTGTTATTTGAGTTACTGTTTGTCCAAGATATTGTTAAAATAAAAAGTTTAGTAGTCAATACAATAATGTTAGATTTTATTAAAGGCATTACTTACTAATACAAATAACCTGTAAACTACATAGAGCATGATAAAAATAAAATACACAATGGTGCATTAAGTGGCTGATGAAACCTGTTTGAAAGCTTGTCTATGTTCAAGTATTTTTTAAAGACAGTCTCCAACACCATTTCACTCCACCCACATCTCTGTTCATAAAAGTCTGTTCATAAATGTATAGCATGCTTCAAAAAACCGACTGGCTTTTGATAAAACAGTATATATATTTTTTTTATAATTTAGAGACCCGGGATCTTGAGTAATTGTGACTAATGTGACTTAATGAATCTTTAAATATACGTTCAAATAAGAATACTGAAGGTGTATTTTTGCACTGTTAGCAGCAGATCCTGAAAGTTGCAAGGTGGGACCTCAACAGATTCAGACATGTTTTTCTAGCATATTCCACAGAAGTTAGTTTGGATTTAGATTTTGGGAGTTTGGAGGTCAAATCAACACCATGAACACTAACACAGTGATTTGCTGAAAAGACTACTGTCATTAGGGAATACTATTGCAATTAAAGAGTGTTCTTAGCCTGTAAAAGCTTTTAGGCAGGAGGTGTGTGTCATCCCTGCCCATAAATAGAATTCACACAAGGAAGGGTTACAATTAATTGTATGGTACAATTCCAAATTTGGACTACAGCCTTTTTTTTCTTAATGGCTAGTTTACAGCCTGTAGGTTTTTGCTTTCTTTTTGCGCAATTTGTGTTTTGGATTAATTCTCTATTCATTCTAGCTTGTTGCCTTACCCAATCGAGTAAATTTACTGTATAAATTTGACTTAGGTTACAATTAAAAATAAAACAATTAAACCCTCTAAAACTATAAATGTCCAATCATCTATGTCCTCATAGCTACCTCTACAGTTGGGACACATTTGTCTTCAAATTCTAGCCATTGGAACCATTTGAGTCGAAACTCTACAATAGCTCAGCTGCAATGATCTGCAATCTGAGTACAATTGTTAAGAAGAATAAAAAATGAATGCTACCACAAATATTCCTATAAATATGTTCCTCTTTTGAAACCAATAGAACCAGTCTCTCACGCACAGAAGCATGAGTAAATATCAGTATGTACTGAAGAGTCTGGTATTCTTTACTAAAGCATTAAGATTTGAATTGTTTATAATAAGTGACATTTTTAGTGTTATATACTTTACAAATAAGAGTTAATTGGAGTTTAATTAGAGAAATCACTCTATAAAAGACAATGTTATATTCTATTTGTTGCATTTTCTTTGCTTTGCTGCCACACATAAGGCCACGCCCACTAAAAGTTTCTTATTGACAAAGCAGGTCCCTGTTTAATCATTGTTTAGACCTTGCCATTAGTCATGCCTAGGCATAGGTCTTCACCGTTCACCTGCCACAAAACAGGTTCGCCAAGATCGAGTGTGCTCGGGATTGTTGCACCTGTCCCTCTCCCACAGAGACAAAAAGAACACTCACTCTCATGGAATGCTTACGTCTATTTTGTTTCACAATTCCAGTGGGTTTGTTTTTAAAAAAAAAAATATTCACATGATTTCCTTACTGCCCCTATAAGGCATGACATGAGAAATTAGCAAAAAGCAAAAGTTCACGGAGGTACTCTGGACTGATTTGAAAGATTTTACATTAATAATATTTTATTAATGTAAAATATTATTAATGTAAAATAATATTTTATCTAAATATTGAATGTGTGACTTGGAACAACATCTAAACCAGCCAAGCAAGCTTCTGAGAATAATCTTTGCTTTCGTTATTATTTTGTTCAAACCTTTTTTCTATTTGTTGAAAATTACAGTAAGCATTGGGACTTTTTGAAACAGGTAACATGTATACATTTATATGATATTCTCACATTAGTCTTTTTTGGTTGGTATTGCTGTTGTTGTTCTGTAGTTGTACATGCAATATACTTGTGTCTTATAAAAACAATAAAAATGAGGACAGTCTATAAATCTGACTCTCTGCCAAACACAAATAACCTTACTCTTTTACATTTCCAAATCCAAAGCTATATTAAACAATGCAATAACTTGAGTAAGCTAATATTGGATAAAGCTAATATCGGAGGGTCATGATAGACATCTGTTCTGGATGTTCAGCTGCACTGCACACTTCATTAACTAACTGCAAAACCAATGTGCAACTACAGACACACCTTTGTATATGCAATGCTTATTAATGCCTAAAGGCCTTTAGCTAGGTTTTTGCACCGTAATGCAATTATGGACAAAGAAATGTGTAGGGTTCTTTAAAAAGTTTCTGTTAATCGTTGAAAAGAATAGCAAAGCGTAATTTGCTCAACTAGATACGCGTGTGACTTTTATGAAATGTCGGCAGACACCTAAAAACTCAGTCCTTGGGTTCATTTGTTACATTGATTTCCTGTCAAGCAGAACTGATAGAAAAGGCTAAATAGACACATCTGGGAGAACACATCTTTGAAAAACAGCTTTGTCTTTGAACCATTACAAAACCAATATGCTTGCAATTCATTCACACACAGTTTCTGATGTAAAAAAGATCCAGATAAGCAGTAAAAATGGATATGCCTATACAAGGCTACATGTTGTTCATTTGTTTAGAGTAGGTAGGATATTAGCAGGTGAGTCATATTTAAATTTTGGGCAGTCTCATCCAAACAATGAGCAAGACGAAACAGCTAAACCAGAAGAGCGGGTTGTGAGGTGGTGCCTGTGTCCCAAACTCCACCCTCTATTAGACACGTTTATAGTATCTGCTCTCAGTACATTTGTCAGAAGCTTGCGAAGAAACCACAGAGTGCCAGCGTGAACAGCAAAAAAAGAGAAGTCAAGAGAAGCAAAGCAAAATGGTGTCGGCTGGTATGCAGATGCTGGGCGCTGCCTTGGGCCTCATTGGCTGGATCGGTGTTATCGTGGTCTGCGCTCTGCCTATGTGGAGGGTCACGGCTTTCATTGGCAGCAACATCGTCACATCGCAGATCAGCTGGGAAGGCATATGGATGAACTGTGTGGTTCAGAGCACAGGACAGATGCAATGCAAGGTATACGACTCCATGCTGGCACTGAGCTCGGACCTTCAAGCCGCACGTGCTCTCACAGTCATCTCCATCGTGGTGGGCATCCTGGGCATCCTACTGGCAGTGGCTGGAGGAAAGTGCACCAACTGTGTGGAGGATGAAAAGTCCAAGGCAAAGGTTGCTGTGACAGCGGGCGTGATCTTTATAATCTCAGGGGTATTGTGTCTGATCCCTGTTTGCTGGACTGCCCAAACCGTCATTAGGGACTTCTACAACCCACTGGTCAACCAGGCACAGAAGAGGGAACTGGGTGCATCGCTGTTCATCGGCTGGGGAGCTTCTGCTCTCCTGATCATCGGAGGAGCTCTGCTGTGTGCCAACTGCCCAGCTGATGAATCTAAAGGATACACAGCCAAATACAGCGCTCCTGCTCGCTCCCAGGCCTCTGCCCCCTCCAACAAGGATTACGTTTAAGAAGATCAAACAATGATTGTCTTAACCTTAGGAATTTATGGACATTTGTAATAGTTATTTTTACTTTAGTTTTTTTTGTTGTTGTTTTTCTTGTTATATATTCACAAGATGCAGTGAAAACTACTCTATAATGTTCTGTTAAAGTTTTTCTTAATTGGATGTTTGATATTTTTAATAGTAACATTTGAATATTTTAAACACTTTTTTCCCTCCTCATTCTCATGTTTTATGGAATTTGAGGATTTGTAAATAAATGTTTTGTACAGAATACTTCTTTTTATGTTTTCTTTTTAAGGAATCAAAACAGGGAAAAAGAATAAAATCAACACTAATGTTTAACATGACCTTTTTGGTTTGGTTTGCTTTGAAACAAGATTAATCCATTTTAATAATGTGCTGCAGTTTTTACAAGAGTTTTTATAGAGTTCAAGCCAGTTACTGTGAACAAAACATTTCCAAAGGGAGTTGTCTTACCTTGACAATCCAGTTCAGGTGTGGCTCAGTTGAAGAACACTACAGGTCATGTAACACATTACGTTGAATTGCATAGATGGAAGAAAACCTTTTCAATGGTAAAAGCATTTGAACTATTTACAAAGCCACTAATAAGAAAACTCTTGATCATCTGTAAACACGTTAGTTAATAAGTATTACTTTTGATTTGGCAAAAAAATACAACATATCTTGAATTTGATTTCTTGGACATGGTTGATGTTTTCATACAACACACAAAGACACAGAAAAATAATTACACTGTAACATGAACTACACAATTAATCTTTTATATCATCATATCATGCAGGTGTAATGATTAAAATGTGCTCAAAAAGAAAAAGGGACCTAATTATTTGTAGTTAAAGCTGTCAACAGTAGTTCAATAGGTTTAATCGAAATGAGTATTGCTTTTGAAGGGTAAATCATGTAATCTAGTAGACTGTGAATTATAAATACATAAGCATTTATAAATAAGGACAAATACAATACAGATGGCAAAGGATTAAACACAAACATTACCCTAACCTTTTATATTTTTGTTTAAAGTGCATTTATAATTTTCTCCAACACAAATCTAAAATAAAAACCAATTTATTTATATCGAATGTCACATAAACATAAACATAAAATGTCCAAATACATTTTATGGGTAATCAATAACTTAATCAATCTAACATGCAGCCAACAAATCAACCAATCAGAGAATCTGTCAATCATTCACCAAACTAACCAACATACAAGACAATCAGTGAATGAAACAAACAAACAACAAAACAACCCAATGCATTAATTTAACCAAGCCACTAATCAATCAGTCACTTTAAATGCACAGAACAAAAAAAAAACCACAGACAAACTGTCTTTTTGGCTGCATTTTCAACATGGCTAAACGTTCACTGCAAGTCTATCAAGGCTTGATTTAAAAGGCTACAAACAAAAAATGTTATCAATTATTAGTCAATTAAAAGGGGCTACCTGAATTTACACACAGTTTCCTGCACTGGGAAAGAACAAAGAACCAGTTTATTTAAATGTTCATAACATAAGATGTATATTTAAGAACTGACCATCAAAACCTCGACTTTATTTTTGAACCTTATCCAGCTTTCCACCACTGAATCATTACAGTAATATTCAGAAGCCAGTATTGTGGTATACAAGCCCCTACAGGCCTGTGTGTTCTGCATAAATGCATATCGATGGAACTCAGCAGTGGCCTTATGTTTAGTGAATTTTGTATACATTGGTTTTATGTTTTTATGTCAGTTTAGGAATTTAATTGTAAGTCTTTATCATGCTCCTCGTCCCCGGAAGCTACAAATGCAGTAGCTGGAGATTAAGTTTAAAAAATTCTAAACTGTTAAAGTAAGAGCAGGTAATTCCATGCAAATACTATATGTGTACAAATTATTGGCTGTTATATAATGTTATTTGAATGTTTGGATGTTTTTTAGAGTCTGCTAGGGGTTGCTAAGGTTGTAGAGCTACATGGACTTTCTGGACAATGGATGGAACTGAGGATAGGTGTCAAATAACTGCGTATTATTTTCTTTGAATGTGCTTAAGAACCACACCCTTTAAATACAAGGTATAAAAACAGTGTGATACTACCACAAACAGATTCATTCTCTAAAACTACACTAAGAAAGCTCTGACTGAAGAACATACTTCAACAATGGTATCCCAAGGTCTCCAAATACTGGGTGTTATGCTGTCCCTGATAGGATGGCTCGGAACAATCATCACCTGCGCTCTGCCTATGTGGAGAGTGACAGCTTTCATTGGAGCGAACATTGTCACTGCGCAAATCATCTGGGAGGGGTTATGGATGAACTGTGTGGTTCAAAGTACTGGACAGATGCAGTGTAAAGTCTACGACTCCCTACTGGCTCTTCCTCAAGACCTTCAGGCGGCTCGAGCTATGGTTATCATCTCCATCATTGTAGGCATTTTCGGTGTGCTAATGGCTGTGATTGGTGGAAAGTGTACCAACTGCACGGAGGACAAAGCAGCAAAAGCAAAAGCCTGCATAGTCTCAGGGGTGATCTTCCTCATCGCTGCCTTTCTCATCTTAATACCTGTGAGTTGGTCTGCCCAGACCCTCATCAGGGACTTCTACAACCCCCTGGTGTTAGAAGCCCAGCGTCGAGAGTTAGGAGCTTCTCTGTATATTGGCTGGGGATCTGCAGCTCTACAGCTGCTGGGGGGAGGACTGCTATGCTGGAATTGCCCTCCAAAGGAGAACCATTCATACCCAGCAACCAAATATGTCCCTACTAGATTATTGTCCCCAGGTATGAATTATGTTTGAGCGACATGGCACATGTTTCCATGGGAACTCTACAACAAAAGTGGATTCATCAACTGTGCTAACTATGTCTCCAGGAAAGTCATGTATTTCTATTCTTTTGAGATCAAATTTAGTGTATTTCCCAATTAGATGACTGTAAAATTTCAACTATAATTAGATTGATGTTGTTTTAATAAATAAATCAATGACATGAATGTGAACAAAACTGTACATAACATTTCACTGATTGAAAATCTTGTTCATTTAACATTTCATAATTAAAAGTCTGTGAAACAGCAAAATGTCTATTTAGCAGCTCCCCTAGGATTACAAAAAAAAAAAAAAAAGACTTATAGAATAGAATAATACTTTGACCTAGAGATATAGATAATGTTGTTTTTTGACAAGTGTAACTTTTTAGTGACTGAAATGTTTTGGAAGGATATTAGGATATTAACATCTTTTTGTTAAACTGTAGGCAGTTGATCTTAGAAAATAACAAGGCTCAAATATTCAAATGTAAATTCTAGTGATTAAGTCTGCTATAATTTGCTTGTATAAATTGTGGTGTCATGAAGTAATAAAATGATTAAAATTGAATTGCTGCATAAAGTTTCACAACATATAGCAGTGCCAGTTTTTCAAGAATGAAATATGATAACCTAAAATTGTTTTACATGTTGTCCCTGTATCCATGTGGGATCTCTGGTTTCCTCCCATCTGCCAAAAACTTTATGTTGCGAAGTGATTTGTAATTTAAAACTTCCTCAAGATTTTAAAAAGTGTGTGAATGTGTGTATTGTGCTCTTGATTTCCACTTTCAGCACCTTGAAATAGGCTCCAGATTCACACTGACTTTAACTATAGGATAAATCAGTTCCTGAACACACACACACACACATATATATATATATATATATATATATATATATAATTTTTTTTTATTTTTTGCTCATTTATTTTATCAACAAAAAATAGATGGATGGATTTAAATCACAACTGCATTCTCAGGCAAAATAACTCACAAAGCTGGCCTACAAACATCAAAGTGAATTATTGCTATATTTGTCCTGCTTTATCATTTGGACAATAACCTACTCCATTGCCTTGGCACAGATCTCCAAATCTTGTCTGTAAGCACTTACTCTCTATAAAATTTGATGTTTTCCCTTCTCCCAACACACCTGATTTCAAACTAGATAAATAGCAGCGCTTCCTAAGTTGAAGTGTGATAAAGAAGGAACACAAGACAGGTACTTTAGGATCAAGGTTGAAACTTCATAGTACTTCTGGACCTTTTATGTTTTACTAATAAAATGTCAAACACTGCACAAAATGTGTGCTTTTGGATAGTTGTGCGCATGCGTCTTTAATTGGTAAGGGCTGAGTGCAGTCACGTGGTACAATTAGTCGTAATGAATAAGCGCTTGTGTGATTGCACTGCGTGATTATGATGCGTACAAAAAGGACCCACAGAGCACGTCTAAGCAGGCGTTTGTGAAGCGTTGTATTTTGTGAACCAGTGACAAAGAAAAGAAACAATGGCTGCTTCAGGTCTACAAGTTCTGGGTTTAACTCTGGCGTTTCTCGGCTTGATTGGTGAAATCGTCATCTGTGCTCTTCCCATGTGGCGAGTAACTGCGTTCATCGGGCAGAACATCGTGACCGCGCAGACCTTCTGGGAGGGCCTGTGGATGAATTGCGTGATGCAGAGCACAGGCCAGATGCAGTGCAAGGTCTACGACTCCATGCTGGCTCTGCCGCAGGACCTGCAGGCCGCGCGCGCACTCGTAGTCATCGCCATCCTGCTGACGCTGTTCGGTCTCCTGCTTGCGGTCGCCGGGGGAAAGTGCACGAACTGCATCGAGGACGAACCCACCAAGGCGCGCGTGTCCGTGGCGGCTGGCGTGTTCTTCCTAGTGGGTGGTGTTCTGTGCTTGATTCCTGTGTGCTGGTCGGCTCACACAGTCATCATGGATTTCTACAACCCCACACTGGCGGACGCGCAGAAGCGCGAGCTCGGCGCGTCGTTGTTCATTGGCTGGGGCGCTGCCGGGCTGCTGCTTCTCGGGGGCGCGCTTTTCTGCTGCCAGTGTCCGAAAAACGAATATCGAGGTTATTCGGCCAAGTACACCGCACCGAGGGCAAACACAAACGGTGGCAACTATGTGTAAAGGCTACCCAACGCTTTACCTTATTGACTGTGAATCTGTTGAGTGACTATTGTGGTGTTTAATGAATTTATTTTTTTTTAACTTAAATTTTTACTAAATAAACAGGTTTTTATGCAACATTCTTTCGTGTTTTTACTGGGCTTTTAAATTCATGATAAACTTGCCATTGGTTACATTAGCACACTTGTTTTTGTTGTGACCAATTAATATTGACGAAAGTTTAGGATCCAGGGTTCTGTCAAAGGGGAAGTCACTTAAAATAAATCCAGGCTGTTCCATGGAAGCACAAATACAAGCCACATTCCTTATACACTATGCAAACTGTACCTGTGGGTGGTTTTATTTTAATTTTTTTTTTTTTTTATCTGATTCTGTTAAACAAGCTGCACTATTGAGTTGGGCAGACTTTGAAACCAAAACCACCTCTGCACTCAAACAAAAATAAATTGACTTGTGACCTTTTGGAATACTTATTGTAAAATGATATTGGTGTCTTTTTAAAAAAAAAAAAAAAATCTCTCTACCCACAACAGACTAAACTTTTGCACACAATTCAAAATATCTTGTTTAAATCCACACGATTATCAGTTGTAGCAAACAACTTTTGCTGTTCATGACTCATTCTCAAACAAACTACTGTTAAAAAAAAAATCAAGACATTTGGAGGTATGATTAGGTTTTTAATGTTTAGACTCACTTATTTTAATGAAATTAAGACCAAAGTGCAGTTCAATTCTTTTGTCCTGTATCAACCATATTTGTTAAATGCAAAAAGTAAAAGAAATGGATGAAGTAAAAAATGTTGCAAAACAAATGACTTATCTGTACATGGCTGTCTGCTAATTAGAATCAATGAATACACTGTTTCCTCTTGCTAAGCAGGAAAACTAGCTACAAGGTTTTGTGGAATGAATTGCTCTTTCAGCTGTGTATATAAAATATTACTCAATTTCAAGTATAAAGAATGTGTTAAGTGTTTGTCTTTAAAAACTGCATAGCGGTTAGTGATTACTTGGCTGTCTCTTTTGTGCTTGTTGGGTTTGTTTAGCTGATGGTAGCAAGATGTAGTCAAACTGAATTATCCACATATTTCATTTACATTTATGGCATTTGGCAAACATTCTACAACTGAGTTAAGGGCTAAGGGCCTTGCTTAAGGGCCCAGCAGTGGAAACTCAGTGGTGCTGGGATTTGAATTTTTGACCTTTTGTTGAAGTCCAACATCTTAACTACTGAGCTACCTCTCACCTTTCAAAACTTAATAAAATCATGTTCAACCATTAACAGTGTTCAACTGATAGCAAACCGTAGGGTAGGCCACAAAATTGAAGATGTTCATGTGCAATTCATGTTTAAATCCATACATTTTTTTAATTGCAACAAAAGCAACAGTTTCACAGTTCTAACCAGGACGACTGGAGTCCTGCACATTTTTTAAACTTCTCTGCCAGAATGCTGAAAGTGGTATCTACACTTTAAAAACTGCAGTTGAACTGGATTAGTGAGTAGGGAAATTGCTACACTACTACGGTGGCTGAGAAGTGCAAAGCACGTTAACAAATCCGAAAACAAAATAACAAATGCAAAAACAAAATAACATTCAAAAACACAAGTCAGACAAACAGGAAAAGGGAGGTATAGTTTGTGAATGGAAACTTACAAATCATTGGTCAAGACACATGTCATTCAAGATATACAGGTGAATGACAGGTGTCTCGTCCAATGATCGGTAAGTATTGTCAAACTATTGACTTATGTTTTCGGATTTGTTCATTTGTTTTTTGATTTGTTAATTTGTTTTCGGATTTGTTAATTTGTTTTTGGATTTGTTATTTTGGTTTGCATTTATTATTTTGTTTTTAGGATTGGTTATGTTTTCTAATTTGTAAATTTGTTTTCGGATTTGTTATTTTAGTTTTGAATTTGTTATTTTGGTTTCGAATTTATTTTGTTTTCGGATTTCGGATAGATCTTTAAATATATAATATTTCAACTTATAAACAACCTTTCCATAGATCAGGATTCTCCATGTGGCTCAAATCTTTTTATTCAGAATGATCTGTCAGTGATAGCCTCAGTAGCCTGAAACTAAAATCTCGCCCAAATTCCTTTATGTACATGTGTGTCTCAAATTACATTGTTAGTTATATAGCCTTGTAGATACTCAGTACTGAATTACTAAGGCTATACAAATGGACAAGGTGGAGACAAATGTTTTCTATGCTCCAGTTGTATTTTGCAGACAAAGATGTAGTTTAAAAAAAAGTCAACATTTTTATAAATAAAAAATGGTCAATATGTACAGTGTTTATAAAAAATGCTAGCTAATTATTATAAACACCAGTTCAGCTGCACTTCTCTATTTAGGCTACAGTTGTAGTAAGAAAAAAAAATAAACTTGCTTAATTAATGAAGTTTATTGTAATATTAAACTATTTAAATTGAATGTGGAGAATCTGCCATGATGGCTCCTGTGAAGGAATGTGTGGATATAAACCTGTAAATAGGCATGCAGCCAGAATTACTGTCATAGATATAGTTATAAAACAAAAATTATTACCAACTTTCGACAACTGAGACTTGAGGATTTAAAAGCACTACAGTATCAGTATATTGTGGTATCATAAAGGAAGTATTTCCTAATGTTTTTTTTCATACTACATTCTGAAATCATTGTTCTTTTTCATTATTATGTTCTTAATGCATGGGATAATGTAGTTCTTTTAAAAATCATAAAACTAAATAATAATTGCATTTACTATATGAAAATGTTTTTTTTTTTTTATTTTGGAACACACTGGCATACATTACTTTAGATTATCATAGATATTTAATATCATTTGGATTTGATGATCCCAAATAAAAATGTGAAAGGATACAAGCTTCAAGCTATAAACATCCAGTCACTATAAAGGGAAGCTTGTTTTGGGAAATATTATTTGCACTGCCTTACTTTTACATTATATATATATATATATATATATATATATATATATATATATATATATATATATATATATATATATTGTATAGCACCAGCATACCATAAAAAATCCTTGTACAGTCCTGCTTTTTTGCAAGAATTACACTTTCCCATATTGGGCATTCTATGCATTAAGAGAGATTTAGCTGTAAATAAATAGATTGATACTACATTGCCCATCGGTGCAAACAGAAATGTACTTTTAAATCCTGCTGTGCCCACATTGGGCTTGGTGCTTCGCTTAATGATTTTCAGGTCACAGGAACACTAAAAAGGAATTTTGATACCTGTCGCTGGGATGAACAAAGAAGTCTTTTCTTTCAGCTCTATTCCCACATTCTCTGAGCTGCTCTTGTGTTCTCTTTTTTATATAGCGCACATACTTGTTTGCTCTCTCTCTCTCTCTCTCTCTCTCTCTCTCTCTCTCTCTCTCCTCCCTACCCTCTTTCTCTCTACTGCAAGCATACAATAAGGAATCAAGTCAAGCAGGAAACTGGAGGCCTGATAAACATAAACTCCACCTCTTCCTTCCTTCCAAACTTCAAAACATTTATCACAAACAACTAGAATACTTTTCCAAAGCGAGTCACTCTCACTGCTTTTTTTATCTCATACTTTGATTTTGGTGTGAAAACTGCAGAAGTCGGCAGAGATATTTGAAAGATATGGGACGGCAAATCTTGGCAGCCATTCTGGCTTTGTTGGGCTTCCTAGGAACTATCCTGATAGCTGCCTTGCCCATGTGGAAGATGTCGGCATTCATCGGAGCCAACATTGTGACAGCGCAGATTTACTGGGAAGGCTTGTGGATGAACTGCGTGCTGCAGAGCACTGGACACATGCAGTGCAAGGCGTACGATTCTATATTGGCTCTGTCTCAATACCTCCAGGCTACTAGGGCCTTGATCTGCGTATCGCTTGCTGCTGGTGTTTTCGCCATTGGCTTAACGGTTGTCGGGACCAGATATACCAACTTTCTCCGTGATGATTTGAATAAGAAAGCCAAGATTGGTATAGTAGCCGGGGTGGTCTACATTATTGCAGGGATTCTTTGTTTGATCTCTGTCAGCTGGTCAGCATATACCACCATCCAGAACTTCTACAATCCTCAAGTCATCTCAGCAAGCAAAGGAGAATTGGGGGCCTGCATCTATATTGGATGGGTAGCTGGATTCCTTCAAGTATTAGGTGGAGGACTGTTCATCAGCACATACAACAACAGCTGCTGAGCTTTACAAAAGGCACACATTTTAATGAAGAATGAAGGAGCTCCATTTCTTACTGGTTTAAAAATTGTGACTGAAAATGTTAAAGTTTTTAGAATGACATGGTTTTAATGTTGTGGTTATTTAAAAATTTATTAAATGGAACTTGAACAATTAATATAATTGACAAATAATGAGATCTCACTTATACTTATTAAGCGATTTCTCTTGGGATTGCCACAAACACAAAACAGTTTTTAATTTTTTTTGTAAGTTTCTTGTAAAAAAAATATATATTTATATATTTTTATTTAGACTACAATTACAATTGGGGTCAGTGAGGTGAAAAACACTGTAAAATGTAAGCAAAGTTCCTTTCCCATTCTGAGACTTAAAGGAATTGACGCTACAATGATGCATCAATTCAATTTTTTTCCAGACTGAATATGAGTGCAAGTTCATGTTTTTTTTGGTATTTCTTGATTTTATAACAAATACTGATACCAAATACGTAACCTGTGTTGCATTAAAAAACACAGGGGTGTCATTGAATATTTAACTCTTTTTTACAGTTTGTCATGAATTCCACCTGGATTCCCAAACAAAGTGTTGATGATGGCAAATTAAGGAAAGAAAATATATATGTCTCAGTGCTCGCAGTGTTTATATGCACCCCACTTTCTTCACCCACTCACTACACTGCTTGATTATTATGAATACTTTTGTAGGAACACAAATCATGGCACTTGTAATGTAATCATAATTGTATGTAATCATGAGTCTATGCTATCTAAATAATATTTCTGTAAATACATTTATATTATTTTGTTTTTTTAAAAACATACCTCAGATGACATTGTTTAGCGGAATAATAAAATGTCTATACATGCAGTTTGGTGAATGACCTAAATAGTAAGCATTTACATTTCATTATAATTGTTAGATAGAGTCAAATATATGTTACTTAGTAAGAGTAATGGAAAATACAAACTGGTTTTACAGACAAAAGGATACAGCAAAATATTAACCCAGAATCTTCAAATCCTTGCCTTGTTCTGGCACTGATTAGCTTCGTTGGTGGCACCATATTTACCTGTTGTTTACCTTCCTGGAATGCGTCAGCTTTTATCAGAGACAACAGAGTTATTATTCAGTGTTTTTATCTAGTGAAAAGGTTTATTGACACTGGACCACAGGCCAGCTGCAGTTTAAGGGTTATATACACTCACCGGCCACTTTATTAGGTACACCTGTCCAACTGCTTGTTAACACAAATTTCTAATCAGCCAATCACATGGCGGCAACTCAATGCATTTAGGCATGTAGACATGGTCAAGACGATCTGCTGCAGTTCAAACCGAGCGTTAGAATGGGGAAGAAAGGTGATTTAAGTGACTTTGAACGTGGCATGGTTGTTGGTGCCAGACGGGCTGTTCTGAGTATTTTAGAAACTGCTGATCTACTGGGATTTTCACGCACAACCATCTCTAGGGTTTACAGACAATGGTCAAAAAAAGAGAAAATATCCAGTGAGCGGCAGTTCTGTGGGCGCAAATGCCTTTTTAATGCCAGAGGTCAGAGGAGAATAGCCAGTCTGGTTCGAACTGATAGAAAGGCAACAGTAACTCAAATAACCACCCGTTACAACCGAGGTATGCAGAAGAGCATCTCTAAACGCACAACACGTCGAACCTTATGGCGGATGGGCTACAGCAGCAGAAGACCACACCGGATGCCACTCCTGACAGCTAAGAACAGGAAACTGAGGCTACAATTCGCACAGGCTCACCAAAATTGGACAATAGAAGATTGGAAAAACGTTGCCTGGTCTGATGAGTCTCGATTTCTGCTGCGACATTCGGATGGTAGGGTCAGAATTTGGCGTCAACAACATGAAAGCATGGATCCATCCTGCCTTGTATCAACGGTTCAGGCTGGTGGTGGTGGTGTAATGGTGTGGGGGATATGTTCTTGGCACACTTTGGGCCCATTAGTACCAATTAAGCATCGAGTCAACGCCACAGCCTACCTGAGTATTGTTGCTGACCATGTCCATCCCTTTATGACCACAGTGTACCCATCTTCTGATGGCTACTTCCAGCGCCATGTCATAAAGCACAAATCATCTCAGACTGGTTTCTTGAACATGACAATGAGTTCACTGTACTCAAATGGCCTACACACTCACCAGATCTCAATCCAATAGAACACCTTTGGGATGTGGTGAAACAGGAGATTTGCATCATGGATGTGCAGCCGACAAATCTGCAGCAACTGCATGATGTTATCATGTCAATATGGAACAAAATCTCTGAAGAATGTTTCCAGTACCTTGTTGAATCTATGCCACGAAGGATTAAGGCAGTTCTGTAGGCAAAAGGGGGTCCAACCCGGTACTAGTAAGGTGTACCTAATAAAGTGGCCGGTGAGTGTATATCTCTCTCTTCGTCTTGTGCATCTGCAGGCAGCTTAAGCTTTGATGATTGCTGCCCTTGTTGTATGAGTTTTTAGAATGATAATAACTATCATTTGAGACAAATACACTAACTAAGATTGTCATCACTACTGGTCTCATTTTCATTATCAAAGAGATTTTTGTTCACATTTCAATGTGTTTGACCTTATATTTCATCACAAGGAACTGTTACAATCCTGCTATTATGGATGCCAAATCTTTATACAGGCTTAGGATGCTGAATATCATTGCAGGTGGAGCCCTGCTTCAAGTTCACCAAAAGATGTAATGTGAAATACTCTCAGGCCAGATGTACAGTAAGCAGCATCACTGATTAAATATAAAACAGATATGTTTAGTTGCTTGTTCACTTTTATGGACTGGTTAAATGATCAGGAAATTTGATCAAAAGCCTTTGTAGCTCTATTCTGTGTGTTCTTTTGTGAAGTTTATTGTGCTCCCAGAAATCTAGATCATTTCAATTACAAATTGCCATTCTAATTATACATATAATATTTCAAGAAGCAACATAATGAGCTCCAATTGCTGAGCAACATGAAATGTTGCACAAAATGAGATAAGATTTAAGAGTAGAAATTATTTTTAGAACTTTACTAACTGTGAGTATATATATATATATATATATATATATATATATATATATATATATATATATATATACAGTATATATATATATATATATATATATATATATATATATATATATACACACACTGTATACACACAATACTTTTATTTTGGGATATCAGAAAGTCAAGGTCTTCATTTTTTTGTTAAACAAGCTTAGTCAGCATCAGAAAATAATAAGGACATAATCCTCGTCTTGAACACACGCAGTAATACCAGGAAAATGCAGTGGCATGCTATTCCCAAAATACCGCTATGCTCCTAAAGGAAGTGCAACATATTTCACCCGTTACACCGTGTGTAAGACTTATAGACAGGTGCGGCTTATTTATGTTAAAAATAAAAATATTTGTAAAATTCAGTGGGTGCGGCTTATATATGGTGCGCTTTATAGTCCAGAAATTACGGTAGCTAACCGGTAAAAATAACAATAAATAAAGATAACAAGCTGCTCACTTTTTATGTTCTTAAGTTGAAGATTAAAATCTTTTAAACTGTTTTTAAATAAAAACTAAACTTAACAAAAAAGATGTTAAATAGTCTTGTTTCCATCACTAGAACTTTGTTCCAGATTGAAACTATAGTTTGGATTGTGATTTTTATTCATAAATAATGGTATGTGAAAGGTAAAAAGGTGCCGATTTTCCACACTACACCGATACCGATGCTGCCACACAAAGCCAAAGTCTAAATCTGAACTGCAACTTTACTCTTTTCACTACAACAATGTTGGCAGTCAAATTATTCACCTGGACAAGGATAGGTTTCAGTGACATATTCAGGGCCGCTTCCCCAATAATCAGCACAGATCTGCATCCTGTAACTATTTAGCATAAGTGAAAGTATTTTTGCTGTCGCATGGGACAGCAGGAATCAAGTTTGACTGGAAAAGCTTAAAACTGGTTTCAAACAAAGACTCCTCCCTTTTTAATAAAGTGTACAGGCCAGGCATTAGCTGACACAGACATCGTATGCTTTCACAGACAGACAGACAGACAGACAGACAGACAAAGCTAACCCTCTCCTTAATACAAGTAGGAAAATGATATCACAGAGACTTCAACTTTTGGGCCTCATTCTGGCAATGATTGGCTACATGGGCACCATCGTCATCTGCGGTTTACCCGCATGGAAGATGACGGCTTTTATCGGCGCCAACATTGTGATTTTCCAAGTCATTTGGGAAGGATTATGGATGGATTGCGTGGTTCAAACCACAGGCCAGATGCAGTGCAAGGTCTACGACTCCCTCCTGATTCTTCCTGCACATCTGCAGGCCGCTCGAGCCTTGATCATCGTCGCCCTTGTTGTTGGAATTTTTGGAATGATCGTCACCATCATCGGCGGCAAATGCACAAGTTGTGTAGAGGATGAGAATGCTAAGGCTAAGATTTCTGTCGCTGGTGGGATCATCTTCATCATCACAGGGATTCTTGTTGTAATTCCAGTGTGCTGGACCTCAAGCGCTATCATCAGGGACTTTTACAACCCAGCCCTTACGGATGCCCAGAAGAGAGAACTGGGACCTTGTCTTTATATTGGTTTTGGATGTGCTGCACTTCTCATTGCAGGTGGAGCCCTGCTCTGTACCTCATGCCCTCCAAAAGATGAACATATCTATAACGTGAAATACTCTCCAGCCAGATCTACAGTGAGCAGCAACAACAACAAAATTTATGTATAAAAACAAATGCACAATCAGTTCTTGAACTGGCAAAATGATCAACTTAGTCAGAGCTTAGCACTATGCTTCATGTCTTAGCCTAAAATCTATTTGTGGTATGGAAAGTGCTCCCCTGGTCCATCTACATGGGCTTATTGCTGAACATCAAAGGATTTTCACATGAAATCAAAACTTGTAAATTTTAATTATTATGTTGTAGGCTTTTTTGTAGTATCTAAGAAGTAATAATTATATTCAAAGAAAATAATTATCAAGCACAGCATGGTACAATAATATTTACAATTAATTATAATATTTAGCTTTCTTTTTTTTGTTTAATTTGTTAACAATTGTTAAACAGGCTTTTGTGTATTAGAAAGTTACTATTATATTTATTAAAGATAACAGATCACATCGAAACTGAGTGCAATTTGTTTACTGAATTTGAAAAAATATAATAGTTATGTTCACACCTGTGTAGGTGAAATTGATTTTATGATTCTAAAGAATTTTTATTGAATTAATCTTGTGTTAATTCTGTTGTTAAAATCAGAACTGTAAGATATTATACGTGTTTGGAAGCGATAAAAACATAATAGTTCCTGAAGCAATCAAATCTCTATATAATTAACCTCTGTAATGCAAAAACCTTTGAAAATAGTAGGGCATTTGTTGTCAGTCAGAAATAATCAAGTATAAAAAAGTAGTTTTATAAAAAAAAAAGTAGTTTTATTAAAAAAAATCTTTTTATTATTTTTTTTGTTTTATTACAACTAATTATGACTCTGTAATTTGTATATAATTTGCAGATAGATCATATACACCATCCAATTTATAAGGAACACCTGTACACCTGCACATTCATGCCCTTATTCATTCAGCCAATCAAATGACAGCATTGCAAAACATGACACCAGGCTGATACAGATAAAAGAGCTTTAGATAATATTTATGTGACTAAAATAGGGGAAAAAACGTGATCATAATTTTTTGACCCTATAATATATATTGGTGTTAGTCTGTCGGGTTTAAATAGGTCAGAACTCAGATTTACTGGTCTTATTATGCCAAACAGTCTCTAGGGTTTACCTGTAATTGTGCTAAAAGAAAAACACCCAGTGAGCGGCAGTTCTGCTGAAGGAAATGCTTTGGTGATGAAATAGATCAGAGGACAATTCTGGACTGTTTTGAGCTGGCAGGAAGTGTACAGTTATTAAAATAACCCCGCTTGACAACAAAGGCATGCAGAAAAGCACCTAGAGGGCACAACATGTCAAACCCTATGGTGGATGGTCTACAACAGTAGATAACATTTAATTCCTAGCAGTAAAGAACAGGAATATCAGGCTACAATGAACACAGCATTTGAGACTGACACAGTAGAAGTACATGACATCTATGATATATGGTAGACTCCCTTACATACATAAATTCATAAATGCATACATACATGGATTTTATATATATGTAGAGCCTCCTTTTGCTTTAATTACAGCCATTAATCTTGCTGGAGATGTCTGTACTAGCTTCGAACACCTTCATTGGGGAATAGTTGTCCATTCTTCATTGCAGTCTTGATTAAGTCCAGTCAAATTTCATAGTGAGTGGCAATGAACTGCTCTCTTCAAGTAGATTCACAGATTTGCTATGAGATTTAAGACAGGGCTTTGAACTGACCACTCAAGTACATTCACCTTCCTGTCCTTCAGCCATTGTGTTGTTCTTTTGATTGAATGTTTAGAATCATTGTCATATTGGAGGGTGTATCACCTGCCCATATTCAGCTGTTTATTAAAGAGGATGCAGATTTTCCTCAAAATTTGGATGTAATGCCAGCATTCCATTCTCTCTTTAATCCTAAACAATTGCCCAGACCCTGCTGGAGAGAAACACCCCCACAACACTATGCTTCCTCCACCATGCTTCACAGTAGGTATGGTGTGTTTGGATGAAGTGCTGTGTTTTCTTTTCACCAAACATGGTGCTTAGGGTTCAGTCTAAAAAGATCATTTTTAATTTCATCAGACCATAGCACCTTTCGCCAGATGACATCATGTGTGATTTGGCATAGCACAAATGAGACTGAGTATGGCCCTTTATAAGGAAAGCCTTGTTTCTTGACACACACTTTCTTGTTTAAAGATTGTGGGATAGTTGCCACATGCACAGACTGACCAGTCAAAGCCATAAAGACTTGTAGGTCCTTCAAAGTTGCCTGTGGGCTCTTGGCAGCTTCTCTAATCAATGTCATCCTGACATGGTTATCCAGTTTGGTGGCCCATCTGGTAATTCTGCTCTGACATTTATCATTATTATTGACTTTCAGCCCACAGAACTGATGCTCACCAGATGTGTTTTGCACTATTATACACAAACTCTAAACATATTTTATATTTTATTTATTTTTTGTTAAAATAACAGTAAATCAACAGCTTCTGAAATATTCTAACCAGTCCATCTGACAATACAGTACAGTGGAACCTTTATACTTGCGACCTTGAAACTTGCGACCTTGATAGTTCGCATCTTTTTATTTGGAACACTGATTGAACCAACCAGTGATTACAAATACATCAGCAGGTCTTATCACAGTTTTTAAGGAAGGGGGGGACCAACAGCAAACCAGAGTCACTTTCACTTTCAGGGAAATAGTCATGCTTTCGTTCACTAAAACTGTGTTTATAATTTGCAGATCAAATGTCAAATAATTTTCTACTAGAATTTTTTCAGATCAGCTATCTCCAGACCTGTATAATTTAGCCAGGTTGTAAAGAGAATGTAAAGATTTGCATCAGTGAAAATGTGTTTTCTGCATAACAGGAATCAAGTCTGACTGGAATAACAAAAAACTGGTTTCACACAGCAATAGCAAATGTCCATGTCAACACTCCTCCCAATTCACTAAAGCAAACAGTCAGTCAAAACTGGACTCAGACTTTGCATACATTCACAGAGGACAGATAATCTCGCAAAATGGTATCCCAGAGACTTCAACTTTTGGGCCTCATTCTGGCAATGATTGGCTACGTGGGCACCATTGTCATCTGCGGTTTACCCGCATGGAAGATGACGGCTTTTGTCGGCGCCAACATTGTGACTTTCCAGATCATTTGGGAAGGATTATGGATGGATTGCGTGGTTCAAACCACAGGCCAGATGCAGTGCAAGGTCTACGACTCCCTCCTGATTCTTCCTGCACATCTGCAGGCCGCTCGAGCCTTGATCATCGTTGCCCTTGTTGTTGGAATCTTTGGAATTATTGTCACCGTCATCGGCGGCAAATGCACAAGTTGTGTAGAGGATGAGAATGCTAAGGCTAAGATTTCTGTCGCTGGTGGAATCATCTTTATCATCACAGGGATTCTTGTTCTCATTCCAGTGTGCTGGACCTCAAACGATGTCATCAGGAACTTTTACAACCCAGCCCTTACGGATGCTCAGAAGCGAGAACTGGGACCTTGTCTTTATATTGGCTTTGGATGTGCTGCACTTTTCATTGCAGGTGGAGCCCTGCTCTGTACCTCATGCCCTCCAAAAGATGAACCTGTCTATAACGTGAGATACTCTCCAGCCAGATCTGCAGTGAGCAGCAACAACAACAAAATTTATGTTTAAGGAAAACTCCATATGAATTTTGGATTGGTTTAGTGGACTGGTAAAATAAATACTCAATTTATTCTCCAGTGTGTCTATTACAGTTACATTTATAAGTTGTATTTAGTTTGCTTGCAGAAATTTGACTATTGTTTCTATTACATATAAAATCAGAATCAGAATACTTATAAAATAAGCTTTTTTGTAAAGTAAAAGCATATTCTTTTTGAAGTAGTCTTTAAAAATCTAAATACTTTAAAAATCTTGATCTTTTAAGTTCACTAGATCTTAAAAAAATCAATCTAATCAAAATGTGAAATTTAACCTAAAATAAAATCTGGCCATTCTGCTCTGACATTTATCCTTAATATTGACTTTTAGCCCACAGAACTGTTGCCCACCAGATGTTTTTTGCACTATTATAAACACACTTTAAACATGCTTTTAATTTTTTTTTTATGTGAAAAATCACAGTTGATCAACAGTTTCTAAAATATTCTAACCAGTCCATCTGACAATACAGTACAATGGAACCTTGACACTTGCAACCTCGATAGTTTGCGACTTCTCTTATGGAACACTGATTGAACTAACCAGTGATTACAAATACATCAGCAGGCTTTACCACAGTTTTCTAAATAAGGGGGGGAACAACAGCAAACCAGATTCGCTTTCACTTTGAGGGAAATAGTCATGCACCTTTTGCAAGCACAGTATCATTTATTTAACTGCTTTTGTTCACAACAACTGTGTTTATAATTTGTAGATCAAATGTCAAATAATTTTCTTCTAGAAATTTTCAGATCAGCTATCTCCAGACCTGTATCATTTAGGTTGTGAAGGGAATGTAAAGCTTTGCATCAGTGAAAATGTGTTTTCTGCATAACAGGAATCAAGTCTGACTGGAATAACAAAAAACTGGTTTCACACAGCAATAGCAAATGTCCATGTCAACACTCCTCCCAATTCACTAAAGCAAACAGTCAGTCAAAACTGGACTCAGACTTTGCATACATTCACAGAGGGACAGATAATCTCGCAAAATGATATCCCAGAGACTTCAACTTTTGGGCCTCATTCTGGCAATGATTGGCTACGTAGGCACCATCGTCATCTGCGGTTTACCCGCATGGAAGATGACGGCTTTCATCGGCGCCAACATTGTGACTTTTCAGATCATTTGGGAAGGATTATGGATGGATTGCGTGGTTCAAACCACAGGCCAGATGCAGTGCAAGGTCTACGACTCCCTCCTGATTCTTCCTGCACATCTGCAGGCCGCTCGAGCCTTGATCATTGTCGCCCTTGTTGTTGGAATCTTTGGAATTATCGTCACCGTCATCGGCGGCAAATGCACAAGTTGTGTAGAGGATGAGAATGCTAAGGCTAAGGCTAAGATTTCTGTTGCTGGTGGAATCATCTTCATCATCACAGGAATTCTTGTTCTC
Organism: Silurus meridionalis; assembly: GCF_014805685.1. Taxonomy (NCBI): domain Eukaryota; kingdom Metazoa; phylum Chordata; class Actinopteri; order Siluriformes; family Siluridae; genus Silurus; species Silurus meridionalis. Next base: position 17,233,981 of record NC_060898.1, read on the forward strand.
ATTCCAATGTGCTGGACCTCAAGCGATGTCATCAGGAACTTTTACAACCCAGCCCTTACGGATGCCCAGAAGAGAGAACTGGGACCTTGTCTTTATATTGGCTTTGGATGTGCTGCACTTTTCATTGCAGGTGGAGCCCTGCTCTGTACCTCATGCCCTCCAAAAGATGAGCCTGTCTATAACGTGAGATACTCTCCAGCCAGATCTGCAGTGAGCAGCAACAACAACAAAATTTATGTTTAAGGAAAACTCCATATGAATTTTGGATTGGTTTAGTGGACTGGTAAATCAAATACTCAATTTATTCTCCAGTGTGTCTATTACAGTTACACGTATAAGATGTATTTAGTATGCTTGCAAAAATGTTACTATTGTTTCTATTACATATAAAATCAGGATCAGAATACTTAATACTTAAAAATAAGCAGTTTTTCAAAGTAAAAACATATTCTTTTTTGAAGAAGTCTGAATACTTAAAAAAATCTTGATCTTATAAATTCACTTGATCTTAAAAAAATTAAGCGAATCAAAACATGAAATTTAACCTAAAATCAAAAATATTTAATTGTAATAATTTGCTTTTAAATTGTAAATTCTTCAGTATATATTTTATATATTGCATATACTCATTTACATGGCATGTTCTAGTAGTTACTGAAATACTATCTCTAAAAGTCAGACTGAACCTACTGTTATATCCTTTACAAGCATTCTTTGTGTTAAACCATTTTTCTATCTGTACTTTGCTGTATTTAAAATGTATCCAATTTAAGATTAATTATTTATTTCTTATTATAAAAAATGTCGTCATCAAAATAAAAGAGAAAAATTATTTATCAGACTTTTCAGGCACTTGCATGTGAAATTGTCTATAGTATGTTGACAGCCAAAGCATGCAGAAAAGTCGAAAATGCTAACTCAGGTTTTTAGATGTCGAACTATTGATTGGATCCCAAAAACCCTAAGCTGCCACCGCTAGGCTCTTAAGAAAGGCTCTTAGCTCTCAGTTGCTCATAAACAGGAGAAATAATATCGGTATAAAGTCATCTGCCAAATGGCATAATTGCTAATCTTATTGCTCTCATAATTGTTTAAAAAGAAATGTGTCTATTACTGTGTCCTGTAAATAATATTTGCAAAAAATATTTTTTATTTTTGTTTTTAAAGGAATCTGACTTTAAAATATGCTTTAATTGCTTGTTTTATATTATATTATATTATATCATAATGTAGCTGTGCATTCAGAATTATACGACAATGAGCTTTCTTCTAGATTATGCTGGATTTCTTTTATTATTATTTTATCTTTACACTGTGTTAATAATAAATACGTAATGGCCTTTTGTTTTGTGTCACTTGCACACAGACTTTATCAATCAAACAAGCAGATTACATCCCCTGTCAGTTCGAAAATATTTTCAACCCAGAGGTTTGATGAAACTCGAAAGTCACCATCACCACCCTGAACAAATAACTCCAGAGTTGTGTCATACAAATATCGTACTTTTTACTCAACTACATTTTGCGAAATCACGCAGCAAGCCATAAATCAGGGTAGAGCCTGTGCTCTGTTTTGAACTTGTTTGAACACCGCTTGGTGTAAATACTCAACATACCATTTTCAGAGCAATAAATGATGGAAGAAACTCCTGACTCAAACTTGCCACAATACCCATGGCTGTATTTGCAAGATTTTATAGAAGTAGTTAAAAAGAAGGTTTTGTGCTCATGATAATTTTAATAGATATCAATCAGTGTTAATTAATATAATTCTATTAATAGATTCATGTGCTAAGAGTAACATTAGAGTCTTTTACATAAAGTGAGTTGATTAAGCAAATAGTCTTGTGACAAAAAATACATTATAGCCATAATAAATCATAGTACTGTGATATTTAAGTACTTACTTTTTTACTTTTACTGGAGTAATATTTTACCTACTGTAGCTCTGCTTTATCTCAAGTACATTGGTTCTGTACTTCCACCACGAATCGTAACTATTTTGAATCTAAGAAATGTTTTTTTTAACGAGCTGTGTAACTTTTTTTCAGGTAAAAATAAAGAACTGAGCTGATCCTCAACCTTCCAAAAAAAGATAAAGAAGAGTTGAATCAGTGCATAAAACATAAATAAAAACTCAGTTATGTGAAATTGATAGGGGCTTATCAAATCTAAGCATGTTCCATGATAAAGCAAGGATGGCTCATCCATTCTTCATATCAGCTTTTCAACAAATGTTAATCTTCATAACGTTCTCATTCACAAATTCATATATTTTTAATTACATTTAAATACCTTATTTGATTAATGAACAGGTTTAAAAAGTTGCACACATACATAAGCCTATGTTCTATTGATATCTCAGATCGTGTTCAATTGTAAAAAAAACTTCTAATCTCAGTTTGATATTTAGTTTATGGTCATTTTTACTATACCTGATATATGTAATGTGGTTTTTAAGATATATTTTGGCCGGAAATGTAGTCGAAACCTGGCAAACCTGGTTAATCATATTCTTTTCTAAGCGCCTCCCTGGCAAAGGAAAACACACCTGCTGTATTGAAACCAGTCTAACAAAGGTATGCCTACAACCACCATGATCTGGTAGACTGTATGCTGTTGACTCTCAACTGCCTATAAGGCAGTTACTTTAAAGGAATAGAATAGAATAGGATAGAATAGAATAGAATGAGTATAAAATAAAAATAATTTGATCATACAAAAATATAATGATTATTAAGCATTGAGAAAAATGGTGATTAGTGATTGGTCATTGAAAATTATGATCACTTATTGGTCATTGGCAAAAGAATAGTGATCATTGATTGTTGACAAAATTGGTGAGATCAGTGATTAGTCATTGGGAACAACAAGAGCAACTCAGTCAGGCTTATACACTGGTAGTGAGTTTATTAACTTGTGGCCTGAGTGCAGGAATGTTGCTAATATCTGGGAAAAAGTTATGCAATAGATTTGTTGCTAAGATTTCTTTTTAACTCCTGTTGCTAAAGGACAAAATCTAGCAGCAGGTCACTTAGTTAAAAGAAATGTGCATTGTCTCAAACACTCTTATACATAAAGGTACAGTAAACTAGTCAAGGTTGATTCTGGAATTGTTATGTACTATATGTCCACAAAAACGTGGAAACCTGATCATCACACCATATGTGGTTCTTCCCCAAATTAAAAACACGTGTCTAAAAATGTCTTTGTATGCTGTAGCTTTAATGATGTGCTTGAGGTACTTTGTAAGAGGCTGTTTAAAAATGTTTGCTCACCAGAGCATGTAAAACTCATAATAAACCTGATCAAACACACTTTTGCAGTTATGGGTGGCTATTGTAGTGTTCTACTATTGTGAACTTCAAACATAAAAGGGAGTGGAGACAGATGCAAGTGCAGTTAGGCTTTAATCGAGGACCTGCCTGGTCTTAAGGATTGAGGAAACCAACGGTTTAAAAAACTAGGCAGATTTAGGGATGTTAATATAACAGTAAAGTGGAAGATAAAGCAACTTTGGAACAGGTATGATGGTCAGGTGTCTCATAGCTAATGACATTTCCAGAGGTTCTAAGACTTTACAACTGGATGGGTCTCCAGAGTGCCATTAATGTCATTTTTTTATTTAAAAAATACAAATTATTATAAATGTATGAAACTGCAAATCGATTAAAATAAAAGACAACTGTGAACAACTTATCAATCTTTTTGAAAATTTTGCAAATATATGAAAATATACAGACAATGATGCATGTACAACAACAACATACTTCAAATTGTTTTAACTTAATATAACTAGCATAATATGATTGCTTTTATTTAATATTAGTGGCTATGTTTGACACATTTTGTCAGGGGGTTCTTGCCCCATGTCTTGATCCTTGAATTAGATTGTTGCGACCTACATTTAAGTGTGATATTAACATGTTCCACTTCACGTGAGTGACAGTTATTTTATATCCAATGGACAAAGAGCCTAGTCTTACGATGCCCGTCTTGATTAGTGGATGGGTGATGGGTATGGAGGCCCCGCCTCCAAGCCAATGTCCCTAGACCATTGCCTGCTCTGCCTATACTTAGCGCCAGCCCTGACTATAGGTTAGCAAAGTGGCACAACGGGTTAGGTTGCTGCCTCACAGCTTCTGGGTCCCTATTTTAAGCTCAGGCTCTTGCCTGTGGGGGTTATCACATATTTAATATGACAGTAACGTTGAAACTAAGCAACCGTTAATGTGCCATATGGTATACACGTCTTGTTTTTTATTAGTCATCCATGGGCAAGGCATAAGATGAACTCATGGTAGCGTGGTAGCAACACATTTTTTGAACATATGAAGAGTAAAACGTAAGAAGTGCATGTGCAGAGCAACAAAAAATATCAAATCAGACAGAATTTATCTCTCCAGGGTATTGAACGGAGTGTTAAGTTGAATGGCTTGATTAGGCTTAGCTTCTTTAAAAAATAATGAACAAAACAGCTTCAGACCAATAAAAACACCCATATTTGTGTTGATAGGTGGCTCTAATTAATAATCTTGTCCATATTGTTTTAAAATAAACATATCTGGTTTGGTTGGTATTGTGTAATCTTAAAATCATGTAGGGATGGTGTGTTCAAGAGCACACGCCTCCTATTTTATTTTATTCTACTTTAGTTTGCAGTATGTGTGTGAGTTCGTACTCATTTGGAAACTTTAATTTGATTGGAAAATTGTCTGCAAAAAAAAGGAAAGAAGGGAGCCAGCAACCGAGGCAAGTAAATAAATTGCAACATTTTACTGAGAGTTTCTAAGTGACTGGAAAGTTTGGAAGAAATAGTGACAGTAGACGTAGTGTCTCTATCCAACAAGGATTTCAAACCAAGTTTCAGTTAGCTTGCATTTTAGCGAAGAGGATTCAGTGATCAGAGAGAAATGGCTTCAAAGAGTATACATTTGTTGGGCAGTGTTCTTGCCCTGCTCGGCTGGGTGGGCGTCCTTCTCTCCTGCCTCATACCAATGTGGCGCATGACAAGCTTTGTGGGCGCAATCATTGTTACTGCTGAGACCATATGGGAGGGCATCTGGATGAACTGTGTGGTACAGAGTACAGGTCAAATGCAATGTGACAGTTATGACTCTTTGCTGGCACTCAGCTCTGATCTGATAGCAGCTGAGGTCCTTACAGTAGGATCGCTTCTGATTGGCTCACTGGGTCTTGCACTGGCCTTCATCGGAGGAAAATGCACTCGTTTCTTGGACAACAAAAGTAGAGCTGTAAAAGGTAGAGTTGCCATAGCTGCTGGCCTTGCACTGATTATTAGTGCTTTACTATGTCTGATTCCTGTCACATGGGCTGCTGTCAATGTGGTCCAGATCTTTTACAACCCGCAGATAAGTGATGCCCAGCGCAGAGAGATTGGCCCAGCTATATACATTGGTTGGGGTGCTAGCATCCTTCTCTTAGTGGGTGGTGGTATGCTCTGTAGCACTTCCTGTTCCAAAGAGACAGAAGATAACAATCCTTCAGTCAACTACAGGGTTGTATCGTCATCTGGATCTAGATCTATCTTAAAAAGTGAGAACAGTGATGACGCTTCAATCAGAAAAGCCGATGCTTATGTCTAAGCGAAGTGATGGACTGTATCAATTCCCAGCGCAGGTTCTGATCACAGCATATTCTGAAAGCGAGGCCTGCCTCTGATTTGGAAAGAACCCCTACATCATCTTACCCTGGAGCACAGACCTATTTGGATACAAAAATGGATTTAAGTAAAGAAATCATAATGAAATTGGACATTGCGTATTGATTTTCACCATAAATGATGTTTCACTGTCACCCAGGGTGTATCGAAGAATTTTGTCTTTATTTTATTTGTTTAATTAACATCTACCAAGATACTGTAGACCAAATTCTGCATTAGTTTATAATTTAATAAAACAATTTTCAGAATTTACAATTTATACTTTAACAGCAGTGTGCACCTGACCTCCATTTTAGATCAAATCAAGAAACTGTTATCTGAGAAACTGCTTCAGTAATCTGACAGTTTGCCAAAACAGGGGGTCAGTATCACAAATTGTTTTAAACAACTTTAAACAACAAATATTCAATATTTTTTATATTTAACATTAACTTTTTTCAATATATACTTCAACTGTCCAGTTTGGGTGATCCTGTGTTTGAACATTAATATTCAAGATATACTTCATCTCTCTAGCCTGTGTCTGAACCTGATCTGAGGTGGCCCTGCCGTTGTATCCTATACGCCACCTTAATGTTTTGTTGTCATTTTTTGTTGTCATTTTGTTAATGTAACTTACGTTTTCTGCTCTTCATGGTTACAAAAAATGATTATTTCACTTATCATATCCTTCCTGGCAGCTCAAACCCATCTGGTCATTTTCTCCTGAACTCTTTTATCAGCAGGATGTTCCTGCCTAAAGAATTGTCATATTTGTTAGCAGGAAATTGAGGAGTGTGACTCCTCACACTCCTGGATTCTCAGGAATCCAGTAGTTTCTGAAATACTCAAACATTTATCTGTTAATAAGAACCATGTTGAGGGAAAATACACAATGAGGTTTAAAAGTCTTACTAGTGATCTCTAGTGTATTTATTTTTCTAATGCAAGAATTTTCAAATGCAAATTATATTATCAGCTGGAGTGAAGCAATTTTTTTTTGAGCGAAGCAAACTTTTGTTTGGTCAGACATTTGAGAATGCTTGGAATGTCCACATTTTGCTTTAATGACAGCATTTACTTGAACTGTTATGGATTTACTTCATTGGAAGACATGGTTCAGTGAGAGATACAAAACTTACTGTTTAAAGGAGTGTAAGATGATCAAAACCATCATTTAGCTTAAATGAGAATATTAGCCTTGCAACCGTGCAGAATTTTGCATACCCAATTCAATGTCAATTCAAAGTGATTATTCAAGTTAAACTCAAGTTAAATTCAATGTTATACATTTTTATTGTACAATAGCCTTAAACATTTAGCTTGTTTTCATAGAGCCAGTGCTTATAATTTAAAGAAGTGGCATGTCAGGTTAAGATTATTTCAGTAATACCAGAAACACAATTTATAAACCTAACCTATCTAATCAATCCCTCAGCGATTGGCTTGAATGCTTTTTGTTCTGTCAGTATTTCTTAATAACTATCTATAGGTATATTGTAAAACTTAAGCCACTTTAATCACAGGAAATATCTACTAAGCCATTGATTTTTTTGTACAAACTAACTAAACTGGCCCAACAATCTTCAAGCACCAGGTTATATTTAGATAAAACAAGCTTCCTTGATTCTAAAGAAGGTAATGGGACAAAAGAGCACAAATTCTTCGGTAATGGTTTAACTTGGCTGTTGAGAGCAGCTGATCTGTCCAATGACTCTGATATGATTATTGAATTAAATATTTAATTTGTGTCATACACAAATTAAAAGACATACATTTTACACACCATTTTGAGTGAGTGCTTTTCTTAACACCATAACCGTGTACATTTAGCGTTCAACGTTGTTTCCCACTTTGTTTCAGCCCTACATTACGCTTTTATCATGAGCCACTGGAGTGAAAGCGTGTTCCAGGCCAAACCGGTTTAACAGAGAATCAACTCACGGAAGTAATTTACGTTTCATGAGGTCTCACAGCATAAAAAAAATTCTAATAGTTTCATTGCATGCCGCTGAAGTGTTCTGTGATTGTGTGTGTACTCTAGGCACAGTTCATTTACTGTGTCACAGTGATGAATAAAGTAATACAAGAATCTAGTTTGTCATGTACAAATAAACTTCCAAGCAAGTTTGGATTGCAATTATTTTAGTTTTGTTATCTAAGTACCTCTGTTGAATTAGGTATAGATGTGGACCTGTGCTGTTGTCAGAGTTGTTCTACAGAGTGTTTGATAAATAGAGGAAAAAAGGGAAACACTAAATATATATATATATATATATATACACACATACACACATACATAAATACATACATAAATCTTTTTTTCTATGTGTTGTGTATTCCATTTTATATAAATGTACGTTGAGTTGAATGTTATAATGTAAACTCTGAAAATTTTGTTGGGAAGCTGTTTTGAACAATAATAAATAAATAAAAAAAATTAAAAAATGAAATGGTGTTTGGCTTCTCAGTGTATAATCTCATCCTGCTGTAGAATAAGTTTTAAATTGTGTCAAAATTCTTTAAAAAAAAATTAAAAAGGACCATTTAACTTATAAAGAATAATAATTATTAAAAAAAAGATAATTAATCTATCCCAGTTTCAGATCTAAAGAGAAAGACATAATACCAGTGTAACGTTGGAATTGGCTTTTATTTAGTCAATAATAATGTTATGGAAGATAATCAGCAAAAACATGCACTGGTTGGACACTGAAGCTTTTTTTGTAGTGATGCTGCCACCTAATGGTGATTTAAAAAAAGTCTTCTAATAGGAATTAAATAATTACATTTAGATTTGTTAAAACTGTAGAATAGATACAGGTATATAATCCCGCAGCTCTTACTTTTGATATTGTTTCATGGTGCCATGATTTGATTAAAAAAACATGTATACTTTTGTATCTAAAATCTAAGTGCTAATTTGTGCATTGATTCTGGGCGGTGGAAGTTCAGTGGCTAAGGCATTGGACTATGGATTGGACGATTACAAGTTCAAATCCCAGCACGACCAAGATGACACTGCTGGGTCTTTGAGCAAGGCCCTTAACCCTCAACTGTTCAGAGTCGCTCTAGATAAGCATGTCTGCCAAAATGTCATGTGCCATAAATGTTAATTGTGTTCCCTGGTGTTTGTTTTTTTTCCTGTTTATCTTCTTAAAACACATTATAAGACTACCGCTAGTATTTGAAGGCCATGCAATTGAACATTTCTTTTCTGACACTCTCTAGCACAATTCTAGCACAATCACATCTATACTTGATGAGCTCTCTGATAGAGATAAACGACTCCAGTGATGTACCCACGCTCGTGTTCAGACACTGCCTTCTCCCAATTAGCCACTTCATTGATAGCTACACAGCTCCATTTCTTTTCTTCCTCCATCACACGAATCACACGTTCCAGCTCTGTTTTGTACTCGAAATTATCAGCATTGCCTCGGGTGGTCATGCACACAAAGCCACCTGTAGCAAAGAAAAGCAAAGTCCAGATTTGATATTCACTCACACACATAACATTACATATCAGAAAATAAAAACATATATGTGTACAAATATGTGACTAGACATAAACGGTATACAAAATTCACGGTTAGGAACGTATCTTGGTTTTTAAGTGATGGTTCGGTTAAATTTTGGTACAGGTGGGGGAAGAATTACAAAACAAAATTGCCTGTGTTTTTTTGGTATGTAATTTATTATTATTGACATTTGTGAACATGAACAGTTTACAATTTTTGAAAACAATTTCAAATAAAATTCCTGCTGGGTTTAAATAAAAAATATTAATATAAAATAAATCAAATGAATGCAATACACTTTTTATTATATTGATTAAACTAAGTAATAAAATCAAATGTTATATTTATAATAATTAAATAAAAGAAGAATTAAATACAATTAAATAAATGAAAAAATGTAATTAATTAGTTTATTAGAATTAATACAGATGTGTATACAAGTGTGTTTTGTTTACATTTAATATTGAATTTATAATTGAATCTAAAGATATGTCCTATTTAATTGTTTACTAATTTCAGCATACTATAATAAATGTCTCCATTTAAGAAACACAAGATAGTTATTTATTTAATAGATAGTAATTTATTTATTCATATACTTTAATTTTAAATGAATTAATTCCTTCCATCCTTCATTCATTAATTCACTCCCTCAATATTTGGACCTGTCAGGAATTGCTTTTTCTTTTCTTTTTTTTTAATTCTTGAAGCAGTAAATAAAACGCAAAAGAATCCATGCGCAGCACATATGTTTCTGGTAATGGATCCAGTAGCCACAGTGACACTGCGCTCAAATTGTGAGGCGGAGACCAAACAAACTTGCAGTTTGAACTACGTTCTGCACGTTAAACAAAGAATGCATTCACACATGTACACACATGCACAGCATACCAAAATTCCTGTACTTAAATGGTTTGGTAGGAGTATGTGTACAGTTACATCCCTAATGTGCATGCATTATTTAAGGGTGGGGTTACCTGGCTTGGTGGCTTGCCAGAGCTCCTTGATGACAGACACTGGCACATGCCCAATACTTAGAGCTCCCACGATTACTACTATATCATATGACTCTGAAATGATTAGAAAAGTGATCCTGATCAAGTATATATATAGCAATATATTATGTTAGCAATATATTATGTTCACCGTTCACATCCTTTTGTAAATCTCTGTTTATAGTAATCTGTAAATCATGTCAATAGTACATATATACTCATCTGTATATTACTGCTCATAGTACATATATACTCACCTGTACATTATTGTTCATAGTACATAGTCCACATGTATATTATATTCATAATACACATATATTCATCTGTATATTATATTCATATTCATAGTAGATATATATTCATCTGTATATTCATAGTACATATACATCTGTAAATTACTGTTTATAATCCTATATTCAATTCTATTTAACTTATGTAAATCATGTAACACTGTATATCCTGCACTTGCTGTTATTGCACTCTGGTTAGACCCAAACTGTATCCCAAAGTTGAATCGAATTTAATCTAATCTAATATATATTCACATGACATACTTTTCCTATATAGTGCTGGATAACATGGGAGTGAAAGGAGTTGAAGAAAGAGTAAAGTACATCTGAAAGAATATTTATTCAGATCTAGCTTCTTTACTTTTAATGCAATAACATACAAAAATAATATAGTACCATCTTGTACCGGAAAAGGATCCTGACACAGCATGCTTTTCTTCAGCTCCTGATAAAGGCCTGTTTTGGTGGCCAGATTCAACATTTTCTCACTTGCATCCACTCCCACAAAGTGACGAAACCCCATTTTCTTCAGCTGCAGAAAGACAATAATTCAAATTGTCCTAAAGGTCCAACTAAATCATGTGAATCAAAAATATAAACTACATAAAAAAAGTAGATTAAAGCATGAAAATTGTTTTCTTACATGTCCAGAGACCAGACCTGTCCCACATGCCACATCCAGAATAACAGCGCTCTCTTTCTCACCAGTGAAGTGTGAAGCAATGCATTCTGCAGCTAAAAAAGGAGCATTGTAGTCCAAAATTGCAACGTCCTTGAAAAGATTATTTCAAACACATTTATTATTTGGTGGATCAGGTTCAGCACAGAGCAGCTGTACAATAAGGCAGAAAAGTCTGTGCATTTTTTTAATTGTTACCTGTTCATACTTTTCAGCCCAGGTGTTGTAGAACTTTACTTTCTCCTTGGGCCCTGAACAACTATGGGCAGAAAGAACTTGAGCTTTCACTTCTTCAAAAGTCCTGGAGTCCGACATTACTTTTGGGAAACAAAAATATAAGTGAGAAATTAAAAAAAGGCATTTAAAAAAATAGTGGTAGATAAACATTGAACAGACATACAAACAGTTTTTATACTATCACTATATAATAGAACAGAAACTTATCACTACTATGGCCACGGCATGTTCTATTACTATTGAACAGAAGCCTGCTCCTTACACTACAAGGGTCATAACTGAACAAAAACACAGCCACGTTACTTATTTCTCATTTAACCAGTTGCTAAGACAAATTAATATAAAGTACCGTACGTCTTGACAGTAGTTTGTAGGTTGCATCAATTTGAAATATTTACAATATTAACACCTATAGTCCGTTTTAATGCGTTGGGAAATCGCATTTGTTAGTGTTTCTGATGCAGACTTTCTGAATTTGTGGCTCTCAGTCAGTGTGGTTTGGCGGGGCTTGTGAAAATTTAAGTTCAGGTGTTTTTTTCAGGCTAGAACTGCTTCAATTGTATGCAAATTACAGACAATGCAAACAACCTTGTTGTTGTTGTTTTTTTTTATCAGTGGCTCCATTGGAATGGGTTTTGAATGTAAAAATTTTCTTGAGAAAGCCTTGCAGCTGCGTCTTCGTTTTGCTTCAGGCTCGACTTGTCACTAGTAATGGGTGTTCATAAACGATTCGTTCATTTTAAACGAGTCTTTAATGTGACTCAGAAGAACGAGTTGTCTCAAAGAGTGATTCGTTTTCTACTGGACGCGCATGAGCAAAGCATCGCAAAATCTCCGTAGGTTACGTACAAGAAACAGAATTGAGTAGTTCATCTCTCGACTCTTCTAGTCCGAGTCGTGCGTTCTTTTATCACGTGACCTCTCTCTCACACATATATATATATATATATATATATATATATATATATATATATATATATATATATATATATACACACACACACACAATATATATATATATATATATATATATAAATAATTCTAATTATAATATTATAATATAATATATTATAATTTTAATATATGTGATTTATTATTTGTTTAGCAATCATTAGACTATCTGAAAAAGTTTGTACAGACTGAAAGGGTTCCACTGCTGCAAAATGAGATGTTTTGCTGTTCTCCTTGTAGCCTGTAGAGCGCTTCTGAATGTAAACTTCTGCCAAAAAAGTCTCTGTTGTTAATGTTAAATCGCAGCAGCATGCTACATAGCAAAATAATAGCTTCAAATGTATGGATATGATCCCAGTTTACGTAGCAGATGTGTTCACTTGGCGTTTTTTTTTTATCGTATTGCAAAGGTTGGTTGGTTAGTTAGTTAATTACTCAGTCGATTAGCCGCGGTGCAGGCTGCAACTTTTATCCGCGTTGTTGCTCGCCTGTGTGCGGGAAGATTGGAAACTTTACCCCGGGGATTCGGCCTGAAAAAATAATCGGAGCACTGGGGAGTCAGGTAGTCGCTTTCTTTCATTCCTCGTGTTATTGTGCTAAACAAAACTACAAAAAGAATCCGGTGCCAAGAATATAATTGAATTAAGCATAATAGTTAGTCAAAACCAACTCAAATAGATTTAAGTCATGTAAATAATCGCTGTGTATGGGTTAGTTGTCGCTAACTAGCTGAACTAGCGCTTTTAAAGTCCTCATACAAGGTAATGTTATATTAAGATTTTTTTTTTAAATGAAGACTGAACAATTTCTCCTCTGCACATGGACAGAAAGACAGTAGATACAAATACACACCTTAATTTAAATTGTTAGTTGACCTTCTTGCAACAGTTAGCTATTAACAGCGAAGTATAGTACTTTCTTTCTTTTTTTAATAAGATATGATTAGACATTAGCTTAAAATGAATATAGACTGCTTGAGAGACGAGTGCACATGATTTACAGTCGTTATTTTAAACATTATTATTCCATATGCATACATACGTTTTTATTATGAAATGAATGGTGCATACCTGCATCTGCTCCCACGTTCTGTTAGATATGCGTGCATATGAAAAGGTTTCTACGTGTTTTAATAGTTCTATGTTCCCTCAAAGGCATATAGTTAAATGTGAAGCAATCTTTCAGTGCTTTAGGCTTAGAGCTCTAAAAAAAAAAAAAAAGCTACCAAACTACTCAAAATGGTCCCATGGTTTCCTCAATACATATATCTTGCCTTCTGTAACTATAATTGAAAGTAACTGATAGCCACAAAGCAGGAGAAGGTTATAAAAAGCAATTGAAAACTTTTCAGGTGTTTGTTCAGTCTATGTTTCAGAAATGAAAGAAAGGTGGAGGTCATCCTGGGGTGTGGAAGACCTAGGAAACTTTTGTAGGATTTGGTAGAAATGCAAATGAGAACCCCGGTTTGACTGTGAAAGACCTTCAGGAAGATTTCTCAGACTTTGAAGGCAGAAAACTTTGTCCAAATATGAGCTTCATGAAATAGTTGTCAGAGGAAAACCTTTTCTTGTCCACACTACAAAATCCCATGTCAAAAGTTTGCAAATGAACATCTAAACAATCCGTGTGCTTTTTTGGAAAAATAATTTCATGAACCCGAACATCTCCATCGGTCAGTCACAGAAATTTATCGTTTATGCTTCAAACTTGTGTTGCATCCAGTGGCTGAAGGAATATTTCACTAGAAGAGAAAGAATAATTGGTTTAATTAACTAGGAACAAATTTTGGAGGTAAATATAAAAAAAAAAAATTAAATGAAAGCTGTTGGAAAGGGGACGGTTTTAATGCCTCAAAAGCCACAATGGACTACTTCAATTGCTGAAGGTTTTTGCAAGTCTCTTGACTGAATCATTAAAAAAGTGAAAAATCTGTGGATAGACCTCAAAGGAGCAGTGTGTGTGTGAAGACGGCGCAATAATCTCACACAACTATAAACCTTTTGCATGGAAGAATGGTCGGAAATCCCCCGAAATAAAAATGTATAGACTCTTAGCTATCTTAAAAAATGAAATGTAGGGTGCCCCAAACTTTTGCTTTGGAAAAATGACCTTGCATGAAATATCGCATCTTACTTTATATCTTTAGCTGTCAATTATTCTTTTACTTGCTTTTCACAAGGGGTGCCAAAATCTTTTGTATGCTTCTATACATCACACTGCTAGTTACTATACAGTTACTGTATTAAACACTGTTGCTAAATACACACACACTGTTTACACACACACCAACCTTCATAACATAGGAACCTAATGGATTTATTGTACATTGTGAACTATTTTTATTTCCTGGAAATGCTGATTGATTTCTTTCTGCTTTAGGGTCTTTACAAGCTCAAAATGTCGATCCTGGGGCTTAAAAAGAAACAACCCAAGACTTTTAAAGTCAAAGTAATCACCATGGATGCAGAGATGGAGTTCAGCTGTGAGGTAATTTAGCTTGCAGTTTGTGCATTTCCCCCAGTATATCTCAAATAGGGCTGCAACTAACAATTATTTTTGATAATCCATTATTCGGACAATTATTATTTTTTGTTTTCCATTCAATCAGATTGCCCCACATAATTCAGGGTATTTATGTATAAAAGTGTACTTGAAAAATGTGAAATCGCATATCAAGTTAAAGTATCTTTAATTTAGACATTTTAAAGCTTATAGTGGCTGATTGTTGAGGACGCATGGGTTTTTCTCCTTTAAACAAATTCAGTCATGCTGGCTTGTTTCTTTCTGTAAAAAAGAAATAATATCAGCGTTTGAGTATGCAAGGTGAAGCAATAAGTGTAAAACATTTGTATTGTATTTAATATCAATTGCAGATGGCAAGTTGACAACCATGCTTAAAAAAAATCAATATAAATATAATACAACATTTGTTTTGACAATTTTTGTTTAAAAAATACACAGACAATTTGTTCAGTTGTGAAGATATAAGCATCTGGTGTATATAATTAATAATGTTATATGATTAAATTATATATGCATAAATTAAATGTACAAACATTTAAAACTAGCATTCGAATGTAGTAAAGCCGCAGAAAAAATCACATTTGAAAACAGAAAGATTAACTGTTATAGTAGACAAATGCTATAAACAGAGAATAGAACGAAAAACGCAGCAAGCCAACCAGCTTGATTAAAAATAATTGGATAAAAGATGCATTGGTGTACAAATGATTAAGCATTCGCTAAAAACCACAACAGTGACTAAAAATGTAATTGTTTTTAATTTTAGATTTAGTGTTTGTTCGCACTGTTTTAATTGAATCCATCACTATGTTGCGAGGCGATTGTGCAACCTGATGCTCGCGAGTAACGACAGAACAGATCCAATGTGACTGTGGTGAAGTTAGCAAACAAACAGTTTAGCACTTCATTAAACTACACCATTTCCACATGATGAGGAATGTACAGTTTTTGCTTACCGTGCTGATGTGACCCTGAACTCTCCACCATTTCGCAAGCGGCTGTGTTCTCTTGTTATCGCGCAAACCCGAAACGTGAGCGGCCCAACTAATCGATAACGGCATTTGTTAACAACAAATTTCATTATCGATTATTGTTATGGATTAGTTGTTGCAGCCCTAATTTTAACCCCATAACATCTACCCGAAAACCCCGAGAGGTGTTGTTGATGTTAAATAAAGGAATGGTTTCAGGAGTGTCTTTCTAAAACAGAAAATATAGACACAACAATTTAGACAAAAGACACAATAGACTTTATATAGGATTTATATTACCATGATGTTATTTCTGTTATTTGCTTAATAGAAGGTAAAACACACTGAAACACTTCAGAATTACTCACATAAGGTGTTCAGACAGGACCAAAAATCCAAGATACTGCACAAGTATTTATATTATTTCACATCTCCATGTAAAACTAATCCAATGCAAATAGGGCTTAAGTCAGAGTTTTTCATTTTCCTTTCCCGTACCCAGGCACTTCCCCCAGTTCTGGAGATATTTTTGCAACAGTGTGGTTAAAAATGCTATTTTAACTGGATTGCATTCAAACCTCAATAACTCTCCAAGTTCAGTAATAATGTCATCATGAAGCAGATGTATTCTGTGCCTGAACATTTCAGGAATAAAAAGATTAATGTCTCCAATAAAGAGCCAAAGTATGTACTGTGTGCAGGTTTATGTAATGAATGAAAATGTTTAAGCAGTTTAATTTAATAATGTTAATAAACTGACTTATATGTGATCATTTCCTCATAAGGGTCTTTATTATGAATGGACTGGAGTATTGGGTTTAAGTAAATGGGATGCATGGTATTGTATCATTACTAGGTCAAATGGAAAGGGAAGGACTTGTTTGATCTGGTATGCCGAACTATCGGATTGAGGGAAACTTGGTTCTTTGGACTCCGGTACACTGTGAAAGACACGTATGCTTGGCTTAAGCCTGATAAACGGGTGAGTGGAGTTATTCGGTTACTCTGTTTCAACTGATAATGCTCAGTTTATTATCCCACGCTTTTTGGTTTCAGGATGAATACTGAAGTTCTCAGTTTGGTGAAAACGTATAAAGCATTCCTCTCGCGGTTTCTTTATACCTAGGTTTTGGATCAAGACGTACCAACGGACTCTCCCATAACATTTCACTTCCTTGCTAAATTCTTTCCTGAAAAGGTCGAGGATGAACTTGTGCAGGAAATCACACAGCACCTTTTCTTCTTGCAAGTGAGTGAGAGTTTCTCAGGGGTTATACTTCTGCTGTATTTTTTTATGTTTCAATCATTTTTCACAATTTGCTCTATTTTACCAAGGTAAAGAAACAAATACTAGACGAGGAGATATTTTGCTCTCCGGAGGCCTCGGTACTTCTTGCGTCATATGCTGTTCAAGCCAAGGTCAGTTTATATACTACAGTATCATGCAAGGTCATGTCATGCTTCCAATCTTACCATTTATCCTGCTTCTTTTGCAATAGTTATTTTTCAGCCAGTTAGATTTTTTTTTCACATTCCGATTCCATGTACATTACAAGCATTTAGGGTCATTATTAACACAATAAAAAATTGTCTCTTTGCAACAACTCTTGCATTTAGATTTTTTTAAATGTTAGTTGGATATTTACCATCATTTTCACACCCATCATGAATTTTACCCAAAAACCTTGCCGTTATTCATTTGCATAACAGCTCACTGAATAGATTTTCCTCCTATTAACGGACTGAAATTTTACTTGCACCTTCTAATGCTTATGCTGGACTTGTTTTTCATAAGTTTATAACATTTATTTATTATTATTTGGAATGACAAGTGATTAGTCTTAGTTAGATTTACTGAATTATCTTTAGAACATGTGTAAATGTTGCAACTTTCTGCTTACATTTCTTTTTTTTTTTATGCAGTATGGGGACTATGACCCAAACTTCCACAAGCCAGGCTTTCTGGCCCAAGATGAACTCTTGCCTAAAAGGGTAAGTAGTGACTCACAAGCATTTAGAACTGATTTGCGTAAGATGTTAATGAGCCGATTTGCTTTGTTCTTTGTAATTTGTCTTTTGAGACTTTCAAGTGAACAGTAGGCAAGTATTAAATGATGCTTCAAAATTGAACTAAAAGTGCTTTTTTTTTCATATTTCTAGTCATAGATTTAAATTGTTTATAGTGGCATTTAATGCGGTGGAATGTATGCAATGGATGTTAGTTCCTTTTATCACTTACATATCTAACGATCAGGTTTCCACACACTTTTGTCCATATAATGTATGTGCTTTTTGAACATCCCGTTACACATTTAGTCCTCATTTGCTGTTATAACTACCACTCTTTTGGGAAGATGTTGCAATAGATTTTGGAGTGTGCTTGTGGAGATTTGTGCTCATTCAGTCAGGGTGAGGACGCCTCAGTGTTTCGGTTCCACCCAAAGTTGTTCAATAGGGTTGAGTTCATTGCTCTATAGCACGCCACATATGATCCACTCCGGCTCATGTAAACCATATCCTCATGGTGCTTGCTTTATGCACAGGGGCATTGGCATGTTTGAAAAGGTTTTGGTCTTCTAATTTAAGTGAAGGAAACATTTTTCAGTCATCTTTCATAATTATGTGCCTCCAACATTGTGGTAACAGTTTGGTGAAGAGCCAAATGTGGCTGGAAATATTCAGGTGTCCCAATACTTTTGTCTAAATGGTGTGTGCTTTGCCAGCTATAAACAGTAACTCTCTCACATACAGCATAAAGTCAAGTCAAGTTTATTTCTACAGTGCTTTTCACAACAGATATTGTCTCAAAGCAGCTTTACAGAAATCAACAGTCAAGGTGAATGATGTGTGTTTATCCCTGATGAGCAGCCGTGGTGACTGTGGCAAGGAAAAACTCCCTTAGATGTTATGAGGAAGAAACCTTGAGAGGAACCAGACTCAAAGGGGGAACCCATCCTCATTTTTGTGACATCAAGAGTGTGATCATAAATCTTTAAACAATACAGAACACTGGAGAGTGAGAACTAATATGAGCACTGCATATGAGCATAAAGTGCATCTAGAGAGTTTTCTCTAAAACATTTAAATTAATTTCCATACAGAAAACATCAACATATCACTGATTATAATGTATTTTTAGGTTTTTGTTGCTTTTTTTTCTTCTAGCCTATTATTAGAAACACTGTAATACTGTTTGCAATTGGGTGTGAATTTTGAAATGTTTTTAATACATGACTGTTTAGGTCCTGATGCAGTATCAGATGACACCAGAGATGTGGGAAGAGAAGATCACAGCTTGGTATGCTGAACACAGAAATATAGCAAGGTAAAGCATCATACTAATAATCTTGTAGTCCACATTCAGCAATAAAGATGTTAAGATGGTTGTGATTTATAGATGTTTTTGTACATTTTCATTACGCTGGGACCATCGATAATCACTGGTTCATCGTACAAAGGTGTAGTTTAGAAAATACATAAATACACTGATTATAGTTGATCATATTTCATGCATGGTGTGGAATTTAGGGGAATTTAGATTTTCTTTGATTTTTTGCTTCGCTCTTGGCTGAACCCCAGATATTCAATTACACTACACAGTGCAGAACGATATAATAATAAAGAAAGCTGCTGAAAGTGTATTGTTACTACCAGTACACCTGAAAAACTCATTTTTACAGAATTGTACCTATTCTATATCATTGCATTGACATATGTTGTTTTAATAACAACAAAAAAAGTCTTAATGCATGAACCCATGAGAAGACAATGGAAAATAGAAAACGGGTCTGTTCTTTCAGGGATGAAGCTGAGATGGAGTATCTGAAAATAGCACAGGATCTCG
The DNA here is from genome assembly GCF_014805685.1 of Silurus meridionalis. Taxonomy (NCBI): domain Eukaryota; kingdom Metazoa; phylum Chordata; class Actinopteri; order Siluriformes; family Siluridae; genus Silurus; species Silurus meridionalis. The sequence continues at coordinate 17,253,654 of NC_060898.1, forward strand.
ACATGTATGGCGTTAGCTATTTTTCTATCACAGTAAGTCGCCATCAACTCCACTATTTTGTAGATGTATTGAATGTATCTAGGATAAATAAATTGAATACTTTTTTTTTTTTGACAGCAAAATAAGAGAGACAAAGAGCTCCTGCTTGGTGTCGATGCACAGGGACTTCATATTTACAGCCCCAATAGCAAACTGAATCCTCAGAAGTCTTTTCCCTGGAGCGGGATCCGCAACATATCTTACAGTGAGAAAGAGGTACTGGATTGGACCGGTTTCACACAAACATACTAAAATACATATCTTGTGCTTTAGTGACTAAGCTTAGTAGTTTCAGTACTTTAACTGAAGTAAGTGACCTGGTGGAACAGAAATGGTTTTGAACAGTGCAGTGCTGTTTTCTTATGTGTTCTTGCATTTCCCTGTATTTTACCATTCCCTGTAGTTTACTATTAAGCCATTGGATAAAAAGAAGGACGTCTTCAAATTCTACTCTTCACAGCTCAGAGTGAATAAGTTGGTAAGATATCTGTCCTGTATGAACATCCCTGTGATTTAGTATATTTTTAAATTTGTTAAAACTTTATATTAAATATTTTTTATTTTCTTTGGTAAGATCTTACAGTTGTGTATTGGGAACCATGATCTCTTCATGCGGCGGAGGAAGGTGGACTCCATTGAAGTGCAGCAGATGAAGGCTCAGGCCAAAGAAGAGAAGGCTAGGAAAAAGGTCTGCTTCTTGTATTTTCCTAGAAAAGCTTGAATTTTTATTACACTGTAGTTAGTTGCAGATCTCACCAGAATTGTGTTATTTGTTGTCAAATTTGGTCAAGTGGCATTTCTTATTCATTTTCATTCGTATTCATTTTGTGTGTTTATTACTTATACTAGATGGAACGTCAGATTCTATCACGTGAGAAGCAGCTGAGGGAGGACGCAGAGCGAGCTAAAGAAGAAATGGAACGGCGAATGTTTCAGCTCCAGGACGAGGCCCGTATGGCTAATGAAGCTCTGGTGAGAAACTTGGCAACTTGGAAAAAAAACACGGTGTAATGTGCATGGATGAATGCTAAAATTATGATGTCTTATGTTCATCCCTTCATGTAGCTGCGCTCTGAGGAGACAGCTGACTTGTTGGCGGAGAAGGCCCAGATTGCTGAGGAGGAGGCAAAGCTGCTTGCACACAAAGCAGCTGAAGCAGAGCAGGAGAGACAGAGGCTGGAGGTCACGGCTCTCAAGACCAAAGAGGAGCATAGGCTGATGGAGCAGAAGATGAGGGAGGCAGAGCAGCTAGCTGTAAAACTGGTGGAGCAATCGGAGAGGAGGTGAAAACATTGTTTCGTGTCCTTTCGCTTTAATTCATTTGTTATTATGTGCGATGGTGCACTACAGAACGCCCATGAGTGAGTCAATGTTTCATATGTGCTTTCCAGGTCGAAGGAGGCTGACCATCTGAAGCAGGACCTGAGCGAGGCCAAAGATGCAGAACGCAGAGCCAAGCAGAAGCTAGTAGAGATCACCAAAACAACCTACCCAGTAAAACTGACTTCGACTTTAGATTTTGCTTGATGGCTAATAAAACAGGCGGATATTAAAGTTACATAATGTTCCAAGGGCTTGTTGTATAGGAAACATGCATTCATCCATAGTGAGGCTTATTATTGTCTTATAACAATAGCTGCTTCCTTTCTGTAGCAATCCTCCTAATGTAGAATTAGGTCTGAATTAGAAAGTCAGCATTATCTATTGTCAAAATGTGTGCATTTATTTATTGTTCATCTTTTTCTGGTATAACGCAGTGATTGAAATGAAAATAGAGTATGTATTTTACTGTGTTTAGTTGATAGCTGCCTATTCCAGTCCTCCACCCCCACCTGGCCCCGAGAGTACGGAGATGCAAATGGACATGGCGGCCTCATACCGACTCGACTTCAAAGACTCCGACATGAAACGGCTGTCCATGGAGATCGAACGTGAACGGTACAAAATGCTTTGAGTTGTGAAATCGCCACATTTGAATGTTTCACAGGAAAACTCCTTGTTTTAATACTTGCTTTTTGGTGCATGAATTGGTTCGAGATCCTTGGGGATACAAACATGTGATTGTGTGTGCGCTCATGCCCATCAGGCTAGAGTACATGGAGAAAAGCAAGCACCTGCAGGATCAGCTGAAGGAGCTGAAGTCAGAGATCGAGTCTTTAAAGCTGGAGGAGCAGCAGCAGCAGGCGGGTCTGTACAGCCTTAGGGGCTATGCTGAGCCACCCTACATCCCTCACAGCAATGTAAGTCACAAGGATCAACAAAGTTCAATCTGTAACCGAGTTAAAATTCGGTGTGACCGGTATCAGCACACAAAGGGGATTTGGTCAGTGGCAAGAGCTACCTGCTTTGTGCAAAACAGATCCCAGAGTTAATGATGGGGATGCGTTACCATGGCCTAGCCTTCACAGGAGTCTTAAAGAATGGTGATCAGTATGGGGAAGTATACTGTGATTTGTTAATAATTTAAATTACAGTGCACAATTTAGCAAAACAGAGCAATCTACACTATTGTAATATATAAACTTTACAGTATATGCGTTTATGGCAGAGAGCACATGGACAAGCGCTGGCTCACAAGTGGTGCTGTGCACTCGGTTTTAAAAAGGAGGGAGACAAGATTTAAAACTGGATTTTGAAACACCAAAAACATAGAAAAAGAAAAATACACCCTCTAAACTACCTGTATTTTAATTCTGCCTATCACTGCGTAAAATACCTCTGGAAAGTCTTCTTCGGAATTAAGGTCAGGCCACACGTGTTCTTCACAACCAACCCTGATATAGAGTGTCTTTATTCACTTCACACAAGATCTTTTGGATCACAACATCACGCATATATTAGTTAGTTATGTTCTTCATGATAAATGACAGGGCAGGTAATATTCTGGATGAAATTCAGACGGCAGGTTTTTGAAGAATGTGCTGTCTAATACATCACTGTTTATCATATTATTGCAAAGTCCACTTATTGTGCATATTCCAAAATTCTATTTAATTTGTTCACCATTTCAGTATTAACATGGTACAGTCTGACACCGGTTACAGGACATTATCGTCGCTTTTACGAGATTTGACTGTGTGCTGGTGTTTTGCAGAGGAACTCGGCTTACATGAATCAGATGGCTTTCTTTGAGGAGGTCTGAATAGGTGGAAATCTGACAGGGAGGAAGAAGGTGAAGAAATCATCACTACAGTGTGCGACACTCATCAGGGAATGTACAATATTCAGCACGCCGTCCTTCAAAAAATGCTTTGTAATGATTTTTTTACTGACAGGTTTAAAATCACACACTAAAAGCACTATGCACAGAACAACACCGGTATTACTGTTGTAGGTAATGGGATGTCCTTTCAAACAATTACTGAATATTTGCTATGCCAAATTCTTATTTTTTTCTTTTTTTTTTTTTCTTTTTCTTTTTCGTGTCCTAAAATTTTTTCTCCTTGTATTTCACTAGAGTACAGTGCACGTGCTGCATTCAAGTTTTAACTAATGCGGAACGGTTTGTCACATCAGCCTTTCTAATTAAAAAAAATGTAACTGGTGCCACATTTCTTACTGTATTTCAGCTGAAAGGTAGCTGCCCTCTTGCACTACTGCCTTTTTTTAAATTTTATTTATTTATTTTTTTTATATATACATGCATGGCTTTAGTTGTGTAATGTTTTCTAATTTTCTAATGCAGGGGTAACCGGAGAAGCAAAACAAATATTTCACAGCACATCTAACAGGCCTCAAGCTTCTGGCAGCTCGGTTTCAGCTTTACTGTTACCGAGGACATAAAACTTGGCACTCAGATTTTCTTTCATTGATGGTAAACAATTTGGAAATACACCCGAACTTCTGCTGCAGTCCGATTCTCTCAAATGTCCCTGAGCATTGGCTTTATTTTCAGGTATTTTTATAGGTTATTGTTGTTGAGGATAAAAGTAATCCGGGCATCCTTATCCTTATCTTATAGTCTAAAAAAAATGTGTATAGACTACAAGTCAGATTTTGCACTCTAGTCTGCATTTTAACTTGCACAACAGAGTTTCTTGTGGAAAAACAGTCATGCTTTTACCCTTTTATTTATATATATATATATATATATATATATATATATATATATATATATATATATATATATATATATATATATATATATATATATATATATATATATATATATATATATATATATAATATACATACACCTTCTCATTCAAAGAGTTTTCTTTATTTTCATGACTATGAAAATTGTAGATTCACACTGAAGGCATCAAAACTATGAATTAACACATGTGGAATTATATATGGAATTATATACATAACAAAAAAGTGTGAAACAACTGAAAAATGTCAAATTCTAGGTTCTTCAAAGTAGCCACCTTTTGCTTAGATTACTGTTTTGCACACTTTCGGCATTCTCTTGATGAGCTTCAAGAGGTAGTCACCTGAAATGGTCTTCTAACAGTCTTGAAGGAGTTCCCCGAGAGATGCTTGGCACTTGTTGGCCCTTTTGCCTTCACTCTGCGGTTCAGCTCACCCCTAAACCATCTTGATTGGGTTCAGGTCCGGTGACTGTGGAGGCCAGGTCATCTGGCGCAGCACCCCAAAAAAGAAAGTTTTTTTCGACATATGTCTTCTCCAAGTCAAAGTTAAAACATTGAGATTTATATCTAATTATGACTTTATAAGAATTGTACTGACTGAAGTTCATTATGACTCACCAATTATGACCACACCCCCCCCAACACTAACCAAGCCCTATTGTCATTTATGCAATTTTTTTAAACATTTTTTCATGAAAAAAGGACATTTTTGTTTTAAATTAATACTTACTTGATGTTAATGTTTGATTTTTTTGCAGTTTATTTCAGAATGTTGGTGCCTTCTGCAGCTTGTTTTATGCTTTATTTTTTTGCTGATTTTTATTTTATTTTACATTTTTTGGTCAGTATGAAACTGCAATTTACGCAAACTGATTATATGATTTTAATTTGAAGCATATATTTTCTTAGTTACTTATAAAAGTGGCAGACTTTATCAAACATGCTTTAGAGGTTTTTCAAAGACTTCCAGTTGCTTTGAGATTGAAAATTGGACAATTCACCAATAACACACTGCTGTTGTAGAACTACATGCTGTTGTGCTTAGTGAGAAACATTCCTAATACATAACCGTATGCATAGAAGGCGATTATTCATGTTTTAATGAAATCTGCCCGGTTTTTGCCCTCGTGTGAACACTAATTTATCATTATCTTTTTGTTAACTACAGCTCATAAGTGCCTTATGTGTTTTGTGGAAGATTTTTTTTTAAGGTTTCAGAATGTTTATAGAGATTCAGTGCTGTGTGTTTACTGAGCTGCAGTATTATAAAGTTTCTTCTGAATCTGCCACAGTTTACAATGTTACTTGTTGTTGCATTTAATTAGACGCTTTTATCCAAAGCGACTTACAAATGAGGCAGATTTGGCTTCAAGGGCAGAGCCAAAAAGCAGCAGTCTGCTAATGCCAACCTTCTGGTCGCTGGCACAAAAGGCAGCATCACCGAGGTGTTACGCCTACTGACACCTCTTATTTGTAGTGAATTGAAAACTAATTCACAAATAAAAAGACAACTTTTTACAAACAATTTGTGGATGCCTTTAATGATCTGTGCTTTGTTATTCTCTCACCAAAGCCAAGGGTTCTCAAAAAACCCAGGTCCTATTCTTTAAAACAAAGATCTGATAAATCTGTGGATTATTTTTATTTTTATTTATTTTTTTGAAAACCAACCCAAACGGCTGTCATCTGTTATTTGAAGTTTCCCATCTGCAATCTTGTTTGAAAAAAACAGTCCAAATTGGGGAAAACCCACAAATCTGGTGCCCCTGTTATTTAGTTAATTCCTATAAGTAAGTGTATTTATTTATTAAAAAAAAAAAAGATTCTTTATTGAAAATGTATGAATTCCCTTGGCAATATTTCCAGTTTCTACCTAAAGATGGCAGAATTAAGCAATTAATTTTAGCACAATTTGTGGCGCTATTATTTTCTCTATAACTACATCAAAACTTTCCCTGTTTTGTTTTCCGAATATAATAATGGAATTATTGGAAATAACATGGAAATCAGCTGTGTTACCAAAGAAGTGCATACAGGATGTATGCATTATGTATAGTTACTCAAAATGTAATTACAAAATTATTTATTTTTTTATTATAATTGTTTTCATTCTGCTTGTAACTATTGGCTCATTGTTTAGTAGTAAATTATTGATCCCATTTCTGTAACAAGATATAGTAGGAATATAAAATGAGCAGTAAGCAAAACATTATATGGACAAAGGTTTGTTTAGACCTTAACCTAAGATGCGTATGTGCTTTTTAAACAAATTATTTCCCATTTAGTCCCCATTTACCACTAAAACATCATCCATTTTTCTGGTGAATTGTTACTCTAGATTTTAGCAGTGGTGAACAGTAATGAAGTACCTTTAATTCGTTACTGTACTTAAGTAGCTTTTTTGCATATCTGTACTGATGTATGTATAATTGGGGAGACTTCACTTTATTTCAAATTCAATTATCTTACCTTTTACTCAACTCTATTTTGTGCAATCACTCGTTCCTATTTATTTAACTTAACTGGTCAAGCGTGCAGCAAACCACCAATCAGGGTCAAGTGCACCATTTTGTTTTGGACTTGTTTTGATTGGCGCTTGGTGGCATCTACTTATCACCAACATACAGTTCAGCATCAATTCAACAGCAAGCAGAACATTTTGAGAGGAATAAATAATGGAAAACACTCCTGACTCTAACTCGCCACATCTTGCTTTATTTGCAGTGGTGGACAGTAACGAAGTATATGTAATTCGTTACTGTACTTAAGTAGTGTTTTTGCATATCTACTTTACTCAAATATTTCCATTTGGAAAGACATTTACTTCAATACATTTCAAAGTAAAAAATCTTTATATATTATTATACTTGCATATTATTATACTTGCATATGGCAAGTTGACAACAACAACTTCTTTCAGCTGCTCCCATTAGGGGTCATCACAGCGGATCAGCTGTCTCCATACCCCACTGTCATCTGCATCTGCCTCTTTCAAATCAACTACCTGCATGTCTTCCCTCACCACATCTATAAACCTCCTCCTTGGTCTTCCTCTTTTCCTCCTTACTGGCGGCTAAATCCTCAGCATTCTCCTACTGATATACCCCATGTCCCTCCTCTGCACATGTCCAAACCATCTCAATCTCACCTCCCTCACCTTGTCCCCAAAACATCCTACATGCTCTGTCCCTCTAATAAACTCGTTTCTAATCCTGTCCATCCTCATCACTCCCAATGAAAACCTCAACATCTTCAGCTCTGCTACCTCCAGCTCCACCTCCTGTCTTTTACTCAATGCCACTGTCTCTAAATCATACGACATCGCAGGTCTCAACACAGTCCCATAAACTTTCACTTTTGCAGATACCCTACTATCACAAATCCCTCCTGCCACTCTTTTCCACTCACTCCACCCTGCAGTAACATACTATAAAAATATAAAATGCACCTGTGATATTTTATGCATTGTTTTAAACAGAAGTCCAAAGGTGCCTATATTTACTAAACAATTGGTTCTGTAGAACTGCTTAGTAAGTAAAAAACAGAAGTTTTTTTTATAGTCATCTGGTGCAATGTTGCAACCATCCGCTAAATCATAAGGTTAGATTTTTAATCATATGCTTATTACATAAATTATTCAAGGTGTCATAGTGAGTAGTGTTGCTGACTCATATGGTGGAACGATGGGTCTCAATTTCTAAAGTATGTGCGTTCAGTGAAAAACTCAGTTTTACTCCACAAGGTTTGGTACTGCCCAGACTAACATTATTATTTACATGTATAGCATTTGCCCTTATTCAGGCTGACCTTACATTTTTGTCATTTTATACAACTAAGCAGTTGAGTGTTAAAGGACTTGCTCAAGGGCTAAGCCATGACAGTGGCTTAGTGGGATTTAAACCCATGACCTGTCAATCAGAAGTCAAACATTTTATCCACTGAGCTACCACTTCCTGAGGGTTGCACGCAGTGCCTGTTTAATTCTTGCATATGCTTTACTACAGTATGTGCCATTGTTTTGATTGTAGTCTTCCACCTCTGCTTTGTTATCCCACTGTAGTCACCTATATCATGTTAGGTCTATATTGTGTGAAGTCTTATTCTAATTATTGTATGTTATTGTTCTTCCGGCTTTTCAACAATGCCTGTTTTCAGTGGTGGACAAAGTACACAAAACATGTACCTAAGGAAAAACAGAGATACAGTAGGTAAAGTATTACTCCAGTAAAAGTAAAAATTCTCCCTTTAAACTTTCACTTGAGTAAAAGTACAAAAGTATTTGCCCTTAAATGTACTTAGGTATCCAAGTAATATGATTTTTTTATGGTTATAATGTTCCTATTATTATTTTTCATCACAAGACTCTTTGCTTAATCAGCTCGGTTTATGTAAAAAGACTCTATTGTTACTGTTAGCACACCAATCTATTAATAGAATGAAATTAATGATTTAAACACTGATATCTAATACATTATCATGAGCTCAAAACCTTCTTTTCAACGTCATTTGATGAAAAAAAAAAACACAAATAAGGCCACAGGTGTTGTGGCAAGTTAGAGTCAGGATATTCTTTCAAAATGTACTGCTTGCTGTTGAACTGACACTGAACTGTATGTTCGTGCTAAGTAGATTCCACCAACCAGCAATGGTGGTTTTAGCTTGAATAAAGCCCTGGGTGAACCACGACATGACCCAACTTCTCCCCGATGATTAGTTTCCGCTTTGAAAAGCTCCTCTCTGCTTTAGCTACCATCACTGGTTGAGAAAGACATAATCTCTGAACAGTCCACGAAGGTAAAAATGTTTCTGAGAGCTCCATTTCATATATAAATATACACACTATATGCATTTATTGTACAATTAAATACACTTCATTGTGCACAATTTATAAATCTCTCAGAACCAAGAATCATACAACTCCTTGGCTAATTGTAGCCATAAAATACATACAACATCTATGTCCATATAATTTATGTCTTATAAATTAGCCTTTTAAGCTGCAATGTAGATTCCCCTTACTGAACTTATTTCAGAACCTATTCAGTACAATAAAACCTTTATGACCTCACCGTTATTCAATAAGACTTTTATTATCTTGTGCAAAATACAAGTACCAATGAAATGATAGCATATAATACAGGGGTCTTCAACATTTTTCAGACCTCTTAGGCGATAGAGACATGGGGCAGAGTCCCCCTGATACAAAATGTGTCAAATATAACCACTGATAATAATAGAAACCAGTCATATTATAATAAGTATATTATGATAAGAAAGTATATGATGTGAGAACTATATTTTCATATATTTTTAAATCTTTAAAAAAGCTTTATGCATCATAACAAACATGTATTTTGCAATTAAAAATTACAATTTATTAAGTTGTGCACAGTTGTCTTTTATTTGAATAGATTTGCAGTTTTATACATTTTCTTTTGACTATCAGGTGGACTATTATACATTTACATGAACTTCAGCTTAAATTTTACTGTTAGGTGGACAATTCTATATTTACATGAACATCAGCTTTAAGTTAAAAATAACTTTAAGGTAATAATTATAATATTTTTACATTATTAATAATTCACCATTAATTAGCGGACCCCTGCTTGAAGACCCATGATCTAACACACACAGACACACGCATATATATATATATATATATATATATATATATATATATATATATATATATATATATATATATATATATATATATATATATAAATACAGAGTAAATAAAGAGGTGTTTATTGCAGATAAAGTAGGTAAAAAATGCCCAGAGATCATGTAATAAATATAGTGTATTGTAGAAAGTAAAAGTATTGAAAACAGGTTTAATAATATACAGTAGTTTGTTTGTTTGTTTGTTTAACCTGCATTATATTGAGTAATATGTGCATTCTCTACAGGAAGTTAAAGTCAGTAGCAGTCATTTATCTCTACTGGCAAAGCAAATTTGTCCTTTTTGGCTGTCATGCCTTCTGCTAAGAACAAGTCATCACGTTTAATTGAGTAGACTTGGATTGTTCTGCACAGTAGACTGCATTCTGCTCCAACAGTATCAGGCTGTAAACTTTAACAACCAGAGGTATATTTTACAATTCAGTGATTTCCTGTGATGTTTCTTTGATTCTTACCTGTGATGTGCTTAATAGCAAGTCAGCTTTTTATATTTTGCTTATGTATACTGCCTTGATCTTTTTCCCATGAAATATTAAAACATTGTAAAGAGTCACCCATGTTTTTTGCGCTATCCTTTCTTTAGACAAAAGGCAAGTGTCCCTTTCCTCCTTGTGTCTTGCCAGGCTAAATTGTGTATGGATTTTTCTGTCCTAGTTTCTGAGCTGCCATGTCCTGAGGTCCCATGTCACATCTGTTGATTTTGTCTTTCCCTGCTGCAGCCTCAGATCGACCCTGTCTCACTGGGGAGTGTGAAGTGCTCACACGTCTTCTCTGGCAGCAGCTGCAAAGAGCAGGTCCTTGAGGAGCATGCTGGGAATGTAAGACGCATGACTGCATTTTTCCCCCTACTGAATGTACATGGATTTTTCTTACGTTTGATAAAGCAGTGGAGTTGCATTATGTTCTAGACACAGCAATATGTATTGGTTTTGTGTGGAATGTCTGCAGCGTTCGCTCACACAGGGACCTTAATGACAACGTCATTATCACCATAATTAGTGTCAAAGAATCGAGCAAAGAAAAGGTGTTTGGCATTCCTAGTAAATAATAATTCATGTCAAATGTATAAAAATAGATAAAGGTCTTAACTAATGTCCTGTGGAGTGATGGGGGCTTACCTTGAGAGGAAAAACCAACAATCGTTCATTAATGATCTAATTTCTCTAAGCACCAAGCCATCTGCTTTTCTGTTAATTTGATCAATGTGTAAAGAAATAATAAATAAACAGTTTTCATACTACAACTAATCCATTTTAAACTGTTGGTGACTCAAAATGGATTGTTGTCTACATGAGAAGGGCAACATGGGATAAGAAAAACAAGTTCATTGTTGTTGAAGGGCTTTAATTCCTATGACTTAGAGCAGAGCATGTACATCACTTCAAGAAGAAAAGTGGAACAAACACATTCCATGGCCGAGGCAGGCTCCAGTAAGTATGCCTAATACATTGAGTTAAATTTAGGATGTGCAAAGGACTGTTTACGATCAGGAGAGGTCTTGATAAAAGAAAAAGCCTTGATAGATTAACAGGTAGAAATAAGAGTTGCGACATCTCTCAGGGTCAATTCTAATCTGGTACCGTCTCAGTGGCCTTCATGATATTAATGTCGTGTGTGATTTATAGTAATATAGAAATTCTACTGACAAATTAGAATTTAGAGGGGGCAGCTTTGTCCTCTCCTTGTGCATTTTAAAGAAAAGTTTTGTTTTCTTTGCTTAATCTTTAACCTTCGTGGGAGTATGAAAAAAAATCATCAGCCATTAACTGAGAAAATCACAGGCATCACAGAACACCCATTTGTTTATATCAGAGGCCATTTTTATTGTTATGATGAATAAGTACTGTGATCTGGGAAACTGTCAGGTGTTGTTGTGGCTGTAGTCATGAAGATGAAAAAAAAAGAAGTTTTCCTGTCAACAAATTTAAAAAGCATAAACCCTTACTGGATTCACATCCTGACACTGCCACAACCATCCATGGCCCAGAATCCTAAACAGCATAACTGCCTATTCTGTATATGCTTTTTAAGCATCCCATTCCAAATTCAGTTCCAGGTTGCTCTTATAATGCTCACCGCTCTTCTTGGACTATGTTCCACTAGATTTTGGAGGGTGGTTGGGGAGTTTTTTGCTCTTTCCACCAGGTTGAAGGTCATTAGTAAAGACAGGTAGTGAATTAAGGTGAGGAGGTCTGGGGTGCAGTGCTAAAAAGCAAAACTGCCCATGTTCTCTTGGTGAGAGGGATGGCATCCATTATATCATGTGATCCTATATCACTAACCAATTGTGTGCATCTTTGAAAAAGTTCACAATATAGACAAAGGTTTGCATGTGCTTTTTAAACATAATATTCCACATTCATTCCCAATTTCTGTTATAATAACTGCCACTTTTTTGAGATGATGTTCCACTAGATTTTGTTTTGTGCTTGTTGAGATTCAGTCAACCGCATGGTCTTTACTTAAGTCAGGTTCAATAACGATGAGATGAGATTTTATAGCAGGCCAATTAAAATGTTTCACTTCACAACCATACAAACCATATCTTAATGGAGAAGGCTTTGTGCACAGGGTCACAAATGCTGAAAAATGTGTGAATCTTCTAGATAAGATATACCTTTATTTGTCCTGCTGTGAGGAAATTTCTATTTTTATAGATTTTTTTTCTATATCTCTACATTTTAAATTCAAGAAAAGGGAAAAATTAATGCGACTGCATCCAAAGACATTCTATACAATTGTGTGCCTTCAGCTTTTGGTAACAGGTTGTAGATTTAATCACGTATGGCTAGAAAAGTCAAGTGTTTTTCCATGTGAAATTTGTGCTCAAAGATTTTACTTAAACTGTTGAATTTATAATATAAGGACCCTTGTGAATAAACGTAACCCAGAAACTGCATTGAGTTTATTATGAAAACATTAATATTGACAGACAAACTTATAATCCTATAATATTTGTAATGTGATCTACAATTCTCTCTGTGTGAATAGATTTTTTTTTTCTATTTTCCTTGGCTATGTACATACAACCTGTTTTATTGTGATGAAAAGGCCACTCAGTAAAGACATGAATCATCCTCGATATTCCATCTTTCCACAAAGCTATTAGATGGATTGATGGAGTTTCTTACTACCTTGTAAACGTATGCCCTTTTTGCTCTTACAAACTTCAAGAGCCATTAATAAACACTGTCCCGAAATCTTCATTAGCGCCGGTTCTGCTTCACTGATCATCATTTTCAATTAAATGCCTCCTCTTTTTTCTAGGTTTCAATCACAGTCACCAGAGACGCTGAGTCTGTAAAGAATCACGCCTTAAATTCAAACAAAATCAAACTCAAGGGAAAAAGTATGATACAGTGTGATGGCTTAAATGGGGTCAGGATAATAGGTTAATATTATTTCACCTTTCTATTTGCCAGGTACCTTTGACTTTAAAGAAACCACTCCCTAGCAGATACAGGGGAAAAATCAAAAGCTTATACTGATACAGACTTTGTAAGCTTGCAGTATATCAAAGGGTGTCAGTGGCGGAAAAAACAAGATGTTCTGCCAAATTTCAGTGCCATTAAAAACAAATTAGGAAAGCAATAAAGTGTGCATATAGACGCAATTCATTGAGTTTTATGCAAAAGTTATATCCATGTTGATAAAAGTAAATAAAAATGTAAAGCAAAAACATTTCATCATAATAGAGTGCAAGCCCCTTTTTTTATATTAGCCACTTATGTAGATATTATATTAAAACAAGGACTTGTTCTACTAGCACATATGCAAGCATGCGAAATATAATTGGAGCTTGTAATCGGTTCAGCTATGGCTTAGTTATCTGTCATGATTAGCATAACATCTGTCAGAGCTGAATGTTTCTGTTAATTACCAGTCACTTTTTTTTTATCCTTCTGCCTTGCTTTCAAAAGTGTCCCGAGGCAGATTGGAGGACAGCATGGCTGGAGAAAGCATTTGTGTTGGTTTGTCCTGTTGTGTGAAGTGCATCCATGTTAAGATCGGCAGCGGCTTGTGACCATGGATTCTGGTTTAAGCAGGATGACATCATTAATGACTGAGCTTCAAACTAATACATTTGAGAGCCCAGTTGACTTATGCTATACTACTATCCAGTGAAAGTTTCTTTTGTAATAGACAGACATAAGATAAAAGTCGATGGCATGCAGTCATTTGGCGTCCACTCTGGCAGCATGTTTTCTCCTGCCGGTTGTTTGTTTGGGAAAGAACACAGAAAAGCTACACTGGTAGGTTGACAGGCTTTTAGCAAAAGTTCCAGCACAACTGCATTTAAAAACCACACCTTAAAATATGCTAATAGGATGTTCGAATAGGAGAAACATACCTGACCCCCCACACCCACTTTACTTTTTTGTGGGAAACACGGTCATGCATTTCTGATGTGCATATTTTATACGATCCATAAATATCAATTTCTCACTTTTTTTTGCAATATATATTAAATTAGAATTGGTTCTATACCCTATACTATCTGTGCTGACACTGTGTACACAATTTAATACACAATCTTAGTATCAAGATAATCAAAATTAGACCAATGTGGCAGCCTTGTCATCAAAATTACTTCTTCCTCACTGAAGCATGGGGCTGCAGGGTTCATTCATTCAGCATGGTTCATTACAGCTCATTCTAATGCTCATTTTGACCACTAGATCCAATGATAAGTGACCAAATCAATAAAAACATTGGTTTATATGTTTTATATTGTCACTCAGAAAAGGCAATTAGTAAAAACTTTTGTCAGGCGCAGAAAAACATTTATAAGAATGCATATAGTGTGCGTGCTGCACAAGAAGAATTTCGGCATCATTACCAGTTAAGAAATCATGATTGTGTCCCGTCTGCTCATGTGATTAAAACATGGGTGCGTAATTTCGAAAAGTAACACCTCGACACAGCATTAGAGCAGTGAGGACTTCTCACAATAGCAGCCTTAATATTTTCTGGTGTGCAGGCCGTTCGAACACCACCTGGGGACTTCTTTTTAAAGCTGAACCTGTTTCTGTGGAATTCGCAGAAGGGGTAATATGTTCTACTAACCAGAACTCATTGTAGGTTAGGCACCTTTGTGTTTTTCAATTTACTGGCAGAACAAGACAAATCCTATTCCATTATGTTGGTACAGTACCCCTGTAAAAATCATAAAAAAGTATTATATATGTGTTGAGCTTTATTCAGTTGTTAAGAAACATATTTTTGGTTTGACCAAGTTTTTGTGTCCTATCTCTGCAAATGTATCATGACAACAACCCATCACTGGTAAATATTATCTTAGCTCAAAGCAACAAGCTTATAAATGTTAATGAAGGTAAAAAACATTTGTATTAATGGCAGTTCTCTTTGGGTCACTTGGGCCCAAACTGTTTCAAATTGTGTCTCCTTAATTTTCTCGCTGCACAATTTCTCTCTAAATAATTTAAGATTTCCGTATCGCTTTTAACCTGACAATAATTATTCATGACTCGTGAATTCATTTTAAGTTTATCAGAAAAAAAATGTGCAATTCATTTGTCTTTAAAAATGACCTTGACACTGATGTCACTGAGTAGATTTTTAATATGTTTTATGGATGCGAATATCCAATTTAAAATACAAAAGAGTTTAATTTTGACTATGTATCACATAAATGTTCAGTGCGGTTGTACATTAGAAGTTCCACCCTGCTATAAAACTGATTGAGTATTTTTTATAGTGATCCTTATCATGCTAAATGACTGTCACATGAAGATATGTGAAAGTCTGTGGCCAGCTGATTTACGTTTGGTACAATCAAATTTGCGAAAGTTGCGGCAGGTCCAAGTCACTCAGCCCTAGACAGGTTCAGTTTGGGTCTCTTCAATCTTTCGTCAGTTTCCTGTTCTCTGGGATTATATTTAGGAATTATTCATGTTTTCCATCTTCTCCATTTGTGAGCCTGAGTGACTCATTTATCTTTTGGCTCTGAGTAGTCAGAGACTTTCGGGCATGAACGCACTATAAAATTCACATGCTTCATGGGGTGAAGTTTCAATCTTCCTTTCATGCTCCAGGACAGATCTGTAATATCTATGTCACTTTTTTGCATTTTGTTTTCTTTGTGGGTTTCATGTAAACATCGAAATGTGCTTATTTAAATAGTCTCTTATCAAAATACTTTTCAGAAAAGCTGGTTCAGTAGTGGAACTTTTATCACAATGGACCCCTGTGTAAACATTATATTTGAGCCTTATACCCATTTCCATTCCAAATTAGGCATTCTAGTAATATGTTAAAATAGTCAGTAACATGCTGTAGTAACCCTGCTATTGTCAGGAATACTGCCATATCACTTCTGCTGCCTCGGGTTTTGAAATCACTGATCTATTAGCAAATACTGGCAAGGAAGACATGCACATAAATAATAGCCAAATAATAAGCCAATTGGGTTACTCATTACTGGCTACAGGCCAAGCAATATCATAAATGACTGGCCATTACAAACTTCTAAATCACCAGACAAAATTAGATGTATGCTACAGATTATAATTCACAATTTCTATAGCTCTATAAAATCAGAAAAAAAGCATTCATTACCTTTCAAAAGCATACATTCATACATGGGGAATACTTGCCTGAATGTAAATTATTCATTCATTCATCTTCAGTACCTGCTTTATCCGATCCTGATGTTTTTGAATAGTAGGATTATAATCTGTGCTTTCTTAATAAACACGCAGTACACCGTCATATCCAACTCACATAGTGAAAATACATTTTATCCCCCCCACCGCCACCCCCCCACCCCAAATCACTCCACAATGCTACTCACTGAGCCACCATGCTGAATGATATTATAAACATGATGTAGGTATTGATTATTCATGGTCTACTTCTATTTAAAAGAGTATAACTGTAAAAAGGGAAGAAATGATTTCCTTTCCTCTATCAATCAGAGTCTCTCCTGTGCTCATGTTTGTGCAAGAGATAGTGCTTTCTGCCGATTCTTCAGCTGCCATGTTATACAACAGTACAGCAGTTATATGGTATTAAAGTAGATCCCTTTAAGTATCTTGGATAAAGAACGTGCTCGCCGTTACTCTATATGGCTACTATTAAGTGGGTGGATTGGCAGATGGCCAAAAATGTATAATATTTTTTACCTCTCTATAGTTCTGAATAAACAATTAGACACATATGGGCTATGACTTAAGGAGCCCACCTTTACCATGGTAGTTTCACCCCCAACTAAGCATTTAAACTTGATTACGTCTAAAGTGGTTCAAGTTTTGTGAACCTGCCATTGTTGGGAGCCAAAACCTCGTTTTCTTGGGTCAATTTTATCAGTGTACTATCAAACCATTAAACTGTATAGAGTGCCACCATTAGTTTTTATCATTTTATTCTTGTTTATTTTACTGCATAGTAAATCTAAAATCTGGCTTTGAATTTGGACTTATCCCGTCCGCAGGGACTTATGTTTAGTTTATGTATTACAGAAACGTTTTCAATTATATTACGAGAACTGTATACAGACACTTGTTTACTAAAACACAGCAGGGAAGGAACAATTGTAGCTCTTCTTTTGATAAGGGTCCACAGATCCAAATTGTTTCTTTCAGACAACTTCATGGTGAGTGTGACTCACCTACAAACCATTGAAGTAGTTTCAGTTGGCTGTATTTCGTCCTTTGTGTAAAGATGTAGTATATGAATTGGATTCCAGGAGGGCAAGAGGTCTTCCCTGCCAGCGATAGACAGTAGCCTCCAGCAGCAGTAAGACATTCATCATGCTCAAGCCAACTGTCAAAGAGAAGATTCACCTATGGATCTCAGCAAAGGATGGAGGAACAGATGCTCTGTCTTCCAATATATGTACTTAAGAGAAGAGGAAGGTGGTCAGTGGATTCATCAGTTTTCTTGTCAGTGTCTAGAGTAAGTGATATACCAGTGATAGCTGCTACCTATATTTTTTTTTTAGAATACTAAAACCAATAAAGTTGTTTTTGTGGTGATAATAGCTCAGTGGTTAAGATGTTGGACTTCTGATTGAGAGGTTGGGAATTTAGATCCCAGCACTGCTGGATCCAAGATGGGACCTTCAGCAAGGCCCTTAATCCTCAGATGTTTAATTGTAAGTTGCTCTGGATAAGGATGTCTGCCAGATGTTGTAAATTTTATGTAAATGTTGAGGCTTCATCTCACTTTAAAGTTTCACTTTATCTTGATTTCTTAATGGAACAAAAAATGCTACACAGTACAAAAGTCTGAGTTTCTCAGTAGTTGTTTGAAAATATAGAATCATTCTTCTGCGTTTAATCTAAAATGGTAATGATAAGCTTTTGTGATGTTAATAAAGAAAAAAATATTGAAAAATCTCGTACTGATATAAAAGTTCTCAAAGTTGATGAACAAATGTCCCCTATTTGGAGTCTTTTAGTTCTTTTAGTATAAACCCACAATAGATAATAGCATACTCTTTCCAGAGTGATAAAGGTTAAATATATATATATATATATATATATATATATATATATATATATATATATATATATATATATATATATATACAGTACAGACCAAAAGTTTGGACACACCTTCTCATTCAAAGAGTTTTCTTTATTTTCATGACTATGAAAATTGTAGATTCACACTGAAGGCATCAAAACTATGAATTAACACATGTGGAATTATATATGGAATTATATACATAACAAAAAGTGTGAAACAACTGAAAATGTCATATTCTAGGTTCTTCAAAGTAGCCACCTTTTGCTTTGATTACTGCTTTGCACACTCTTGGCATTCTCTTGATGAGCTTCAAGAGGTAGTCACCTGAAATGGTCTTCCAACAGTCTTGAAGGAGTTCCCTGAGAGATGCTTGGCACTTGTTGGCCCTTTTGCCTTCACTCTGCGGTCCAGCTCACCCCTAAACCATCTCAATTGGGTTCAGGTCCGGTGACTGTGGAGGCCAGGTCATCTGGCGCAGCACCCCATCACTCTCCTTCTTGGTCAAATAGCCCATGATGCCTTCAGTGTGACTCTACAATTTTCATAGTCATGAAAATAAAGAAAACTCTTTGAATGAGAAGGTGTGTCCAAACTTTTGGTCTGTACTGTATATATAAATAACCTTTTTTTAATAAAAAATATTTGTAAAAAAATTAGTTTTTTGTATTTTGTTTTTACAGAAAAAAGATTATATGTAATCTTTTGAATTTTAGTACACTATAAATAAGCAGCTCTGTGAATCCCTGTGTAAAATAGAAGCAATTTAGCACTACAAACAGTGAGTCAAATGTAAAGAATCCACCCTGTGCATATTTCTGTGTGTGCACAGCATCAAGTGAAACTTTCTCTGACAGATTTCTCTGCATAAAAAAATTCATTTGTCACAAGAATTTGTATCAGAACTGCTCAGCAGCTGGTAAAATCTTTGTCTGAGCGAACATGAAAAGAAACTAATTTGCAGTAGTAATTACATAAATTTTGTTATAAAACATTTTTTATCATTAAATCCTTTTAATAATTCATGGACGGAGTCTACAGTATCAATGCTTTCAACAATCAGTACATTTTCCACTATTGGAACATTAAGGCAGATTTTCTGAGTAAATATTTTGTTCAGGAGCAGTGGAGTGTAGAGGTGTGACAGTTTATAGCTGCTATAACATAAGTGATAACAGGAATGAAATTGTTTTGCAGGTGATCCACAGCATTACAAATGATGACGTTCTTTATGTAAAAAGAAAAATTATTGGCAAGTTGCTGTGGTGTAAGAGAACATAAAATACATTATCACATACCTTATCACATACTGCTATTGGAAAATCTATTTCACTTTACTGAGCCATCACTATGATTATTTTCAGCATGCCCTGTCAGGTTTTGTTAATTATGTGATTAGTATTCCTTAATTTGTTGTATTTTAATTTTATCCAGTCCAGATTACATTTTACAAAGCAATTATGTAGAAAGTTTTTCAATAATCTGGAGAAAATATATAAATATTTTACTTTTACAACCAAGGCACCTCCTACACCTTTTTTTTTTGGTATCGTTCAAGAGATTTCTGGAGCAGATGGAGGTGATTAGTAGTTGATATCAAACCCCTCAAATGGTATGATTTGCTGAAGCAATTATCCACCCAGCAGGCCCATTAATCTCTCTAGCAGCATTTGATTACAAAGTGATTCAAATGCCTGCAAAACACACATTACTCTACAGTATCATGAGGGGATTGTTCTGAATGAAAAATCATCTGATGCGTTTCCTGCAGTCAGCTTGCTAATGTGGGGCACAATTACAGAGTGATGTTAGGAACGAGTGAGGCTTTGGTAGACTTTAATTAGTGACAGTGCTATAGAAAGACCCAGGGTCAATGGCAGCTTGGGAAAGTTCTTCTGAATGTGACTCCTCTGAGGTATCCAGGGAGTGATTAGGTTTTCCCCTGCTTTTAAGTAAGCACTGGCATTGGTGAGTCATTTTGGTTTGACCATGCTCGTGCTTAACTGCCTCAATCTGAAACGCTGCCTTGGGGCTGTTACACCTCTTTCTGGCTGCATTGTCAATGGTCTGTTTTAGCTGAGTACTTCTCATTTTTATTAGGCTGATGTTAACACCATACACCAAGTGGAATTTTTATTGAACTTTCACACCTCATTTTCATTCCTACAATGGTCATATGTCTTTCTTAGCATTCTGAATGTAACAGTCACTTTATCATGGCTCATAGTGGATCTACCATAGAAACAACAGCCTTGGGAACACTAGAACCTATTCCCAGAATGCCAAAGGCTATCCTAGAACTACTAAAGCCTTATTGTAGGAACAATAAAAACCTATTTTAGATGCACTGGAGTCTATCCTGGGAACAATGGAGCCTATACTAGGAACACCAGAACATATAATTAATACACTGGAGCTTTTCCTGGGTGTACTGAAGTCTATCCTGGAAACAATAGAGTTCCCTGATTTGGGAACATTGAAACAATGGATATGATTTTAGGAATACTGGAGAATATCATGGGAATGCTGAAGCTGATCCTAGGAACATCAGAGAATACTGTATCATTGGAAGACTGGAACCTTTTGTTGGAACACTGGAACCTATCCTAAGAACACTAAAACTTTTCCTAGAAACAATGCAGCATATAGTGGAAACATTATATATGTATTTGATGCTAAATGCTAAAGCCTATATTACAAAGAGTCTTGTCTCCAACCAGATTGGATACCTGTAGACAGATCTTTAGCAATCCTCCTGGATCCATGTTTTATGCTGATTTACATTATTTGTGCTATATTGCTGCTGCCTAATATTCAATCTGGACTCAAGTAAAATGTACAAATTCTTAAATTTCTGAAAGTAAAAAAATAGATGTAATTATTTGAACCTCTCCATCGTTTTTACTAAGCAAAAAGGAATTTTATTATTTAACATATTTTACCTGAATAAATATTGCCAATAATTGCAACATATTCCAGTGTTACATCTTTATTTAATATAATTTTCACCAATTATTTTGTGTTAAAATTCAAATACAATTTAGCATTTTGTTGGTCACGTACATGACCAAAGTATGACTTGCAGTATAAATGCCTGTGCCATAGAAATAGAGTAAAAATTTAACTTACATACAGTAAATAAAGTAACTGTTTTTACAATAAAAATGACCTTGTGTCTGACCTAGCTCCTGCTGTTTTTCATCATCACATTCCTTACCATTCTTCTTCTCATTCTTTTATCATTTTAAAATAAATCGTATTGTCATTTCTAAATGCCTTCTGGGCCCAAATGTTTTTTGAAATAATGCCCAATCCTTCCAAATTCATTGCTTAGCATAACATTTTGGTGTTTGGCTGCTTTTCATGTCTGCTCTCATTGTCCATATGGTGGAAATCCATCAGAGGGCAGCCTGGCTGTCTGCATGGGCAGAGAGTGACTCTTTGTTTCCAACTGTATGTGTGTGGACATGCACACACTCACGCTGCTGTATTGCAGGGGCCAAACAAAAGGGCATCTTGCTCTATTATATCCCTCCCTCTACACAGACACACACTGATATATCCACAGACACCCCATTCCTCACTGCAGGGCATCTCTGGTTAGAAGTGCATTCTGAGGTGGCCCTTTATACCTGTGGCCTATTTCTAGGCAGCCCACGTGGGCAGAAAACTGAGGCAGTCTGATTAAATCTGGAACCTGGAGACCCAGAGGTTCCTAAAAGCCTTAAGGAAGCTCACTGTTGTTTTTCAACAAAGTTTGTTCCCCTCACTGTCATTAATGAACATAGCTTCAGGACATGAGAGAGAGAGAAAATATGCAATATATATATAGATATACAGATTGTTAAACTAACTAGCTGTTGTAAAATTTTTAGCATTAATAACTAGTTTACATTAATATCTAAGTAAAAAGTGTAAAAAAACAATTAAACATATGGAAATTATAATTAGACAGACAGACAGACAGACAGACAGACAGACAGGTGGGTAGATGCAGAACATACAGTTACTGTAGATAGATATAAAGTATGGAAAGTTTAGCAAATACTGGCTTTTGACTTTGTACTGATAATGAACAAAAATTCAGTATATGGACAAATGTTTGTGAGCGCCCAATTATAAGAATAAATTATATCCCACTCTTCTGGGAAGATGTTCCACTAGATTTTGGAGTGTGGTTCTAAAGATTTGTGCTCATTCAGCCACAAGACTGTTAGTAAAGTCACATACCAATGTAGGGTGAGAAAGCCTGAGGAGCAGTCATCATTCCAATTCGTCCCAGTGGTGTTCAGTAGGGTTGAGGTCAGAACTCTATAGCAGGAAATTCAAGAAATTTCACCCCAACTAAACCATCTTCATTGAGCTGGCTTTGTGTACAGGGGCATTGTTATGCAGGAACAGGTTTGGCTCTTCTGGTTCGAGTGAAGGGAAAAATGTATGCTACCACATACAAAGAGATCCTAAGCAATTGTGTGGTTGAGAGAATTTAAGAATGAACTACATAAGATTTGAAAATCAGGTGTCCCAGTACATTTGTTTATAAAGTATATGTATTCACATAAGACCTTGTTGAATTATTTCAGCTGTATGTTTGGAAGCATTGCCTCGTTGACATGTTCATATTCCCCACAGATTTTCTTTCTTTTCCGCTGAGATGAAATCCTCCTCTGGGCTGTCCTAGCACATCCTTCCATTCATGCTTCCTCTGATGATGAGTAATGCCTCACTACTGTTTGTAGAGAAGCAGCCGTTTATCATGATGCTCCCTCCTCCATACTTCACTGTGGTTATGGTATTCTTGGTATCAAAAGCGCAAGCACCTTCTTTCTCTCTAAGTATGACAAGCTGAATTATTTCCAACCCGAGTTATTATTTCAAAAGAGTTATTATTCACCTAAATGCTTTCTAAATGATTCTAAATCACTGTTTAGCTTGTAGTGTAGGAATAGAGCTGATTTCAGTGCAATTTTGTTTTCTGTTTAACTATTGTCCCTGCTGCTTTTAGGTCATCCTGCAACTCTCGATGCACACAATCAGTGAAGCAAAGCATTGATGAGTCAGTTGCAGACAGGACCAAAAATGAACACCAAAACAAACATGAGCCCATGGTGCTTGTTGCCATGGGAGCAACGATGTGAAGAAAACAGTTACAGTTGTTTAGCAATCTTAATGACTATTCTGTGATAGTATACCTGTAGAAGCAAAACTATTGGATACCAATGACCTTTTTGCATGTACATTTTAAATCTTTATGATATTGATTACTATTTGGAATCTTGCTTTTTTCATTTACAGGTTTAATGTTGGTTTGTTGAGGGGACGTTTTTCAGTTAAATATACTGATGGGTAAGTTCACAAAAGCAGGCTGGAGTCCCTGCTCCACCATGATCCCACTGTATAGTGTCTTTACATTTTATGTAACAATAGGATAGATGTTCAAGTCTATCCTAAAACATATGTATTTAGTCAGGCCGTTTGTCAGTATGTTTTTCTATATCATGAAAATAGAGTGTTTTGGTGAACCAGGATAAATAGGTGCTGTCATCCCCCGACTCTCAAATGTTCACTCAAGTCTGTTGATGGTGTTGTGGCAGGCCATCTCTTATCCCAGAGATCATGTCTGTGTTACCTTCTCACTCTGTTATGCTAAGCACTGAATTTGGAAGGATTGGGCATTATTTCAAAAAACATTTGGGCCCAGAAGGCATTCAGAAATGACAATACAATTTATTAAAAAATTATAAAAGAATGAGTAGGAGAAGAATGGTAAGGAAAGTGATGATGAAAAACAGCAGGAGCTAGGTCAGACACAAGGTCACTTTTATTGTAAAAACAGTTACTTGTATTTACTGTATGTACATTCAATTTTTACTCTATTTCTATGGCACAGGCATTTATACTGCAAATTATACTTTGGTTATATACGTGACCAACAAAATGCAAAATTGTATTTGAATTTTAACACAAATTACTTTGGTGAAATTTATATTAAATGAAAAGATGGAAATATTTATTCAGGTACAATATTTTAAATAATAAGATTTCACATTGCATAGTAAGAACAATGGAGAGGTTCAAATAATTAAATGTATTTTTTTTTACTTTCAGAAGTTCAAGAATTTGTACATTTTACTTGAGTCCAGATTGAATATTAGGCAGCAGCAATACAGCACAAATAATGTAAATCAGCATAAAACATGGATCCAGGAGGATTGCTAAAGATCCGCTCCTGTGGTACCAGTGACCGGTAACAGTGTTTCTTTTCAGATCTGCCTGATTCATCCTGATGCCCTACCTCTTGATTGAGTTCTATTTATTTGAAGCCCACTCTGTTCAGCTGAGGATGGTTTCCCATTCATGTTACATTACAAGTTACTGAGCAACTCAAGAACTTTGAGGATGGATTTGGACTGTATTTAACATCAATAGTCTTTCTCTCTTTCCCTCTCTCTCTCTGTCAGGTTATACATCCTTTTGAGGTACAAGTGACCAGTGTTCCTGTCTGAATAAACTGAATTGAATTGAGAGGCCATTCATTCACTTTGCAGTCATGTAAAAATTAAGTGCTTCATTCTTATTATGCACGCCCTTGATCTTTACAGCACAACTAATGCTATAATGAATCTTACACCACCCTTTCTCTCTCTCTCTCTCTCTCTCTCTCTCTCTCTCTCTCTCTCTCTCTCTCTGTCTCTCTCGCTCTTTCGCTCTCTCGCTCTCTTAATTCTTCCTTGCTCTCTGATTATACTCCCTGGTAACTCTTCTCTTATTTTCCCATTTCTCAATTTTCTGACCTCACCTCATTCCTACATTTCATTATTCCCTATTTCCTCTTGCTGTTACTTTGCCATTAACACTCCACATACTCTTTGCTCCTTTATATATATATATATATATTTTTTTTTTAATTCCATTGAATGCTATTATGCTCTAGAAATAAGTGGAATTGCATATTCCGCTTATTCCCAGCTGTCCTGGATCCAAACTCAGTGTTCGAGTGCATTCGTCTCATCTATTGTATCCCTCTAAACAGCACCAAAAAAAGATGGGTAGATTAAGCAGCTGAGTGAAATGCCTGTCTTAACTGTTGCCATTTCTTACATCTTAAATTTGACATTTCCTTTACATGTACTCAAAATTTCCTCCAGCCTGATTTATATAATCTAACAGTTTTTTTTTTCTCCCACAGTTTGCACTTATAGAGTGGATGGCTGTAAGATCTTAATCTAATAATTGGAGTGAAAAGGAATTGAGCAGCTGTGTATTGCACTTTTTTCCCAATGGAACCAATTCTGGTACTTTGCGGGAATTTTCCTGGAACATAAACCGCACTGTGCACCTTTATTCTCTAAAGATTGCCTCTAAAGACTGTAGTTAAAAATAGAGCACTGAGTCAGACTGCTGCATGCACAGTGTAAGACAGAAAGCCAGATTTTTACGATGATGTTAAACTGACAAAAAAAATTCAAGATTCAGGATTTCAAATATGCAATTGCAGCAACGTTTGTGTATTCCAGCATACTGTTTACTTCAATAGACCATTAAATATTTACCAATAGCTGAAAATATACATGTTTCACAGTACGGATTATGTTAATGTGGTGCTTGGTCATCAAAAAAATCTGTTGTGTGCTGCATTTAAGAACCGTAACCAGGAATGTTTCACAGGAGAGTTTCACAAAAGCAATATATATAGTAAGTTCATTTTCCAGACATTTATATTTTTTATATTAGATGGAAATATAATACTAGCATAGAGCAAACCACCTGAGCGTTAAAGATGAATTTGAGGACCTGAAGAGTAGCCTCACTCCTGAGGGTTTAAAATCGCAAAAATAGCTATTAGAAGCATATTTCTTTATTCATCTTTAGTAAACATCCAAAGGGTTGCAGTAGATCCTTGAAATGAAGAGTAAAAATGATGCTAGGGCCCTGGAGGCATGTTGTAAAACTTGAATGATATCAATACTGTTGGAAATCTTTGTCTTCGCACAAAGAAAAGAGAATAACCATCTTTAGGTTTGAGAGTTACCATGCACAGGCATTAAACCCAGTTCTCCAGCAGCATGCACACACAACTAAACATCTTTTCCTAAAACATCTGAAATTTTATCATGTCCTGGGATTACCACAGGCTGAAGTTTTTCCTTTAAGTGTGCACACTCTTACATTCATTCAGTCACTCATTCATTCACATATTTATTAACTCATTTGCATTCTTTCAATCACTCACACATTTACACATTTATTAACTCACTCACTCATGTTATTTCCCTCACACACATTCACTCACTTGCTCACCCATTCACACATTCATTCACTCACTCATTCTTTTACTAACCCCCATGCATTCACTCACACATTCAATAACTCGCTCACACACAAATATTCACTCAGTCACCTGTTCACACATTCATTAACTCACTAACACATGCATTCACTCACTTACTCACTTATTCACACATTCGTTTACTCACTCGATCACACATCCATTCACTCACGCATTCATACACTCATTCACTCACTTACACATTTACCCATTCACTCACTCTGTTCCAATATAATGTCAAATCTTCCATAGCAAACCATGCTTGATAATACCTGCTATGGCTTTGTTTTTTCATACTGAAACTCCTGTCAAAAGATTTAGTACTGTTTGCATTAACTTTTCTACACCTGTATTGCATACTATATATATTATATATGTAATCATTATAATCCCACTATCCCATGTCCCCCAGAAGACAGTGGATTCTCTATTGAGGCTTCTGTCCCACTCACTCACTTACATGCAAACCCATTCTAACCTCCCCACTCATGCACTCACTTACCCGAACAGTGTGTTACTTATTCATTCCCTTAACCACTCATTCAAATACACACTTTCACTTATTTGCTTATTCACTCACTCTCACACACTCAGTCACTCACATACTCAAGCACTCACTCACCCATTCATACACCAACTCACTGATACTGACATTGTTTTGTATACTCACTCACTCAATCATTTACAAAAATATTTGAACACAAAAATCTCACTTTTACAAAGCTGCTGTAGTCAGTTAAACCTTGGAGATGTCTATGACAAAAAAATGTTTTTTTGCCAGAGTGTGTAAAATTTTGGCCAATTATTCTTGGCAAATCATTTTAAAATTCCCTGAGCATACAAGGTTCCCTCTGATGGACTTGCAAAATTAACTTCCAGATCCTCTAAAAACTTGGAATGGGATTTAAGTCAAAGAATTGACTAGGCATTGTAAGGCATTCTTGATTTATTTTGGCAGTATGTAACGTCCATCTTCTCTGCAGATTCAGTTTCTTGGATGAAATTGTGTTCTAATATATCTCAGGACCTCACTTCATTCTTAGCTTCTTTGATTATAATTAAGCCCCAGTACTGTCTGCAAAGTAGCAGCTCGATTTTCTCTGTACTTTACTGTAGGTTTGCTGCTCTTAGGATCATATCTTCTTTCTCTAGATATGACAAGTTGAATTGTTTCCGAAGAGTTTCATTTGACCAGAATGTATTATTGCATAAGAGTTCTGATATTTAAATTTTGCATGAGGTGTAGAGATGGAGAAGACTGCAGTCAAGTTATTTGCTTGTGGTGTTTGTGCTTCAGGTCATCCAGCAGCCAACTCTTTTAAAATGGTTTCTGTCTACTCGCTTACCTTTCTTATTACTTGTTTGCAAGCATGTTGTAAAATCTTTCATAGCAACTTTGCTATGGCTTTGTTTTTTTTCTACTCTTACTGAAACTCCTGTCAATACACTTAGTACAGTTTGTCTAACTTTTCTACACCTGTACTGCATACTATATAGATTATATATGTAATCGTTATAATCCCACTATCCGATGTCCCCTATAAGAAAGTGGATTCTCTATTGAGGTTTTTCTTAAATTTTCACCTGCATGCCACCTCACTGAGATACTTCTTGCCACTCTCTTCTCCAGCTTACTCCAGCTCATTAGGGATCTAAATATACTTCGAAAAGCTTCTTTGTGACAGTGTAGAGTAAAAGACCATTATTTCAACTGTTTTACAAATATTTTTTAAAATGTTCAGCAAAAATCTTTTCATCTTTGTGCCATGACTACCTCGAACTGACTGGTAGTGAATCCAGCAGCTAACCTTCAGATGACTTCAACTCGAAACATCATTACTCTTGTTCCTCACATCTGCTGTCCCATATCTGTGTGTCTGGATATTGGATATTAATTGAGACCGTAAGTGTGTGTATTGTGGGAAGTTGCCATTGAGATGGTTTTTGTTCTACATCAGGTTGACTCCACATTCTCCAAAATAGAGAGTATTCGATTTTTTCTTGTTTGTAATCTTTTCTTATTTGTTCATGCATAAGGATGATTGAGGTTTGTGTTTTTTTTATTTTTATAAGTCCTTCTTTTTAAATGTATGTGTATAAAAACATCAGAGTGCACTACACATCCTGCTGTATGGTGCTCTAAATGTTGTCAGCTCTCTCTCGTGGGTCGA
Source organism: Silurus meridionalis (assembly GCF_014805685.1). NCBI lineage: Eukaryota > Metazoa > Chordata > Actinopteri > Siluriformes > Siluridae > Silurus > Silurus meridionalis. The sequence continues at coordinate 17,282,462 of NC_060898.1, forward strand.
AGAAAAAAAAAAAATGCTTTATGTGTAAGATATATCAGCCTGCTGGAGGCTTTACATGGCTCAGTGAGACTCGGTCCGTTTTATTACACAGAGCCAGACTGTGGCGTGTCAGATTCAATTCCTTTTCACAGAGGACCGAATGACAGTAAACCACTTCAATTTAATAATGACACAGTCACACACACTCTTCATCTGGCAAAGATATAGACATGGCCTTAACTGCAGAATTTTAGGAACTCATTTAAGTCAACACTATAAAACAGTTTGGCTGAAAGTGAAATTTTATTTATTTCAATAAAAAAAACATTTAAAGTTTTGTAAAAGTTTCCTTGAACATTTGCTTTGTTATTTTCTTATGCTGCATGGATAATGTTGTTAATAAGCTATGGAAGCTTATAGCTAGCGGTTTAACACTGTGGCCACACATGGCCAATAGTAATGAATCATTAATAAACTTAGAGCTTTATGTTAAAAACACAATATGGACAAAAGTATTGACACTTTGTAATGTTTTTTTTTCCCATGGGAGACAGGACAAGACAGGAGGTGTAATATAAATAGAAATTATTCCAAGCATTAGTTATGTACAGATATTTACAATAATTTATTGATACCACAGGGAAATTATTATTTCTTTGTATATTTTAATGCCCCAACATTGACAGCTTGCGATCCAGGGGCTTGAACCCCTAACCTCCCGATCAGTAACCCAAAACCTTAACCACTCTGCTGCCACCTCCACAAATCTGTATTATATTACTTTATGTATACACTGACTTTACAATTGTATTCCAATATTTCAATTATGTACACTGCTTTGTGTAGAAAAAATGTAGATGTAAATGTGAAATATTTTATTTATACCAAATGTCTTTTTGCATCGATCTGCATGATTTATTACCGCCTTTCTCTCTGTGCTTATATTTTTTTGTCTGAAATTAGCCTGGTAACCAGTGGAGTGTTTCATTGGGGAGATGAGTTGGTGGACAGGATGCAGACAGAGAGAAACACTGCCTAGCTGGGAGACATATTTTGACTCCTTATTGCCTGCACACAAGCAGCGATCTCTCCTTTTCCCCTGTCAACACAGATTTATCAGTGGGCCTTGGTGGGTGATCATTATTCTAAAGACTCCTCCATGGGTGATAACCGCCATCAGTTCCACGGGTTGAAGAACAAATCAGAGAATAGCCACCGGGCTAGGCTTGACCTCATTTTATGCTATCTTTGTGGAGAACCTCGGTCATTGAAAGTCTGTGGGCGTTGCACATTCCGGCAATCCCTCCATTTACTCCTCCTATAATGCTGTTAGTAAAACAAATGGTGTAAAGGTTTCTGTTGGTCAAAGTACACTGGTTGCAATCACGAAGGGTCAGTGCTAAATGTTTTGCCTTAATTAACACATCTGATTCAATACATCAGGAAAAAGCCTTATAATTTGGTGGCTGAGTCAAAGCCATCTGAATTGATGCCGAAAGAAAGAAAGAAAGAAAGAAAGAAAGAAAGAAAGAAAGAAAGAAAGAAAGAAAGAAAGAAAGAAAAGCAAGACAAGTAAGTGAATAAAAACAACAAATACTTTCTTTATTTGAACAAGTATGCATGACAAAATAATTAAATATTAAAATTAATTATCTAGGAGTGGGAAGTTTTTGCTAAAACACATACAGAAAACACCCCAAACTGGGAAATGAAATTCCAGAAATTCATACTAAAAGTGTCCATACTCAAAATCACCTCAGATCAGTACATGTTCTTAAACTAGTTAAAATAAAGAATGCCCACACTTGTATTTGATGTCTTTGAATGTGGTAGCATTAAGTTTTCCCTTTATTTGAACTAAGAGACCCAAACTTGTTCAAGCATGACAATACCCCTGTGCATAAAACCAGCTCCAAGAAGATATGGTTTATATGGGTTGGAGTGGAAGACCTTGAAGTGGTCTGCTATACTGACCTCAACCCAATTGAACAGTTTTTTCTAATTCATCAAATGAATTAGAATGCTGACTGCACCCTAGGCCTCCTCACCGTACATCAGTACCTGACTTTACTATTATCCTTGCAGCTGAATGAGAACAAATCTCCATAACCACACTCCAAAATGTAGTGGAACATCTGTCTAGGAGAGTGAAGATCATTTCAGCAGAAAATAGGGATTGAATGAGTGTATGGGATGTTCAGAAAGTACATCTTGTTTAGGTGTCCAAGGTAGATGCCACATCAACAATCAAGAGAGCACAGAAAAAGATGGCAGCTGTAAAAGAAATGTGCATTCCATAATTCCATATTCCATAATTAATTTTACCCATCATTGAGCAGAATGATAATGTTTAACCTATACATGGAACAAAAAATAGCATACGAAATCTGATCGAGATGATGTAGTGTATGATTGATTACCTCATTTATCCTACAGTCTACACCATTTGACACGGAGATCCTGCAGAAAAGTAGATGATTCTGCCATGCTACATTATTCTTATTTGTCAGTGTGATATAGTGCAATTTCTGTATAGGTGAGTGGAATGGCATAACCAATCAATACACAACATACCTGAATAAGCTTTTGTATGAATAATGAAACATCAAGTCCCAAATGCTTGTATTTCAATCTCCTTTAGAAGCCTTAACTTGGAAAAGAAAATCCTTAATAGAGCAACATTTCTCACTTTAAGATTATTATAAAGCTAATACAAGATCATTTAATTTCTGGGCATTTTCTTTACCATTTTATGTTTGAGATTGCTTTGTCCGTTTGGCAAACCAGAGCGCTTGTTTCCTTCTTTGCTTAAAATAAGCCAAATGATCAGCCAATATTAATGACATAATAACAGTACCTATAAGACCCAAGGTGGCCAGTAAATCTGTTAGAGGTCTTTGTTTTGTGGGATGCTGATATTGATGTCTCACTTAGGGGATATTTGCTGGACCGCATATTTCACTTCCCAATAGTTTCTTGACAATAAAATCAATAGCAGTCTGCCTGTAATCAGCTTTGGCAACAATTTCAGTGTAAACTTTAATTGGGCTTTCAATTTTTAACAAATTTCATAAGGGAAAAACTTTTGGCAAGCCACCACAGTCAGGAAAAAATGATTTTACTTCCACCTTTTAAATGTTCTATCAATAAATGTAATACTTTTCCAACGATATTAAGGAAATAATTGTATCACTTATTTCTGCTTATCCATACAATAATTTTATGGTACAATGGTAACAACAAATAACAGATAACAGATTTCATTGTATTTTTAATGTTAAATGTCAACAAGCATTTTAACTTAAAATCTTTCTTAAAGCTACATTCATTATATATAATTTTAATATATATATATATATATATATATATATATATATATATATATATATATATATATATATATATATATATACACTGTATATATACTGTATATATAATATTCAAAAGTCATTCTGTAGACATTTCTGAAGATAATTTAATCACTCAAGCTGAAAAATAGATATGTTGCTTATTTTACATATTTTTATTATGTATTACAAGATGTACTGGTGTATACTTTCAGGGTGGTATATTATATTTTGGCTTTAGCTACCTCATTATAGTTTGATACAGTTGGAAAAATTGTCACTGCCCTTATATGCATTTTATTCTTAGTGATAATGGATTTATCTCACAATGCAGATGTGGCACTTTTTACTCAAACTCAAGGGATGGAATGCAAACAAAGCCTTATCAGAATACTGCAGAGTAAAACTGCTGTTGTCTCTCGATTAGTGTTAACCTTTCATAAACCTTGCGACTTGGAGTCCATCGTGTGAAAATGTTAAGCTGTAACATGTTATGAATTATTCAGTAACTTTCCCAGTTGAAGGTTATTACAGGCAGTCTGTACTACAGCCCCATGGCCTGAATAAAAAAAACACTTAGATTCAAAAAATGTAATCTATTACTGCCAACTGTAAAGACCTTTTCAACATTATGGTTGTTGAATAAAATGCTCCAGTTTTGCTTCGTTTTTTAATTTTAGAAGAAGCATTTCAACTCTTTATCAAACTTAATGTATTTGGAGTCTTTTAAATGAGATATCTGCCACAACCTTCACCTTGCCTTTAGTCTTGATGAATGAGCATGTTTTGCAGTTATCCTACCTTCTACATGCATCGAGCCTTGAGTCTGTATTTCCGAGGTCACTCTGAGTAATGTGATTGCCTTTTTTTTTTACTCTGTGCAATATTTCTGACTAAAACAGGGTTTTCTTTCATAAATGCCACTCTTTGACCTGAGTCCAACTGGATTTACAGGACATGGTTATTATTCATATAGTTCATTGGCCTCCTCTGTATTCTTCGAGAGTCTTGTGAAATTATTCAAACTAGCCCTCACATTTATTGATCTTTGCTCTGTGTGGTTTAGGAAACAAATGACATGAGTGCTCTGATCGACTGTTTAAAAGGGGTTGGGCATAAGGGACCAGACAGCTTGTTCTTAGAGGCAGCAACAAATGTTAATGTTTAAAAAGTCCTAATTGTCTTAAATACACACCTCCATACTCCATAATTTTATCAGAATATTAATCTTTTTGTGAGTGACCAGCGAGTTTAAAAAAATGTTCATATGTGACAAATATTAGCAAGTTACTACAGAATCTAGTGGACAAAAATGGGAACTGCTGCATGCAGAGGCCATTGGGAAAGGAATCACACTGCCCTGTGTTAGTTCTGTAAATAATTCAAGATTGTAGTCTAGTGTAAAGATACACTCATTACCCTCAGCCACTTACCATTGAGGTTTTTTTTATCAAATAATCTTAATTAAGTGTAAAAATAATTGCAAAGACAAAGTGTAAGTGCAGACAATGTATTTATAAGTTACAGAATCATTTATATTTAAGATCATTTGTGAGCAAATGACCCGTACTTGAGTAAAAGTCTTGCTTAAATATAACTCAGTAAAAGTAACTTTTCTATATTTTACATTTCAATATGCCATTCTCCTACATATCATTCCTTATTAAGGAAAGGGTTTTTTGTTACAGACACACAGTGAAGGATTTACTCCTTACTTCATTTAAACTCTGTGAGATCTGTGGTGGTTTATGTGATAGGTTCTTCTTTAACACACTTTATGCATTCACTTTGTTGTGAGGAACGGCATGTTTATCTGAAATGTAGCGTAGTAAAAATTTAAGATATTACACATTAAAATGTAGTAAAGTGGAAATTAATGTTTCCCAAAATGAAGATTATTCCTATAAAATACAGATACTTGAAAAAAAATACTTAATTACATTAAGTTTACAAATTTACATTTTTCTCATCAGAATTTGGCTTGACTATGCTTCCCATAAGCTACTACTCTGATGTTCATTGAATCTTGCCAAATGACTGGTAACATTGCCTCACATTGCTTTTGTTTATATAGCCGTTGTTGTCTTCACTGACCATTCAGGGTATGGTTTAAATTTTTTCTTTTCCTTTATATTTTGTGTTTTATTTATTGTTTGTCTTTGATTTCGCACTATTTTAAAAAAATGTCTTCAACCGCTTACATCTTAATTATATGACACTGTCCACCATTGTGTAAGATATATTACAAAGATTGGGTGAGACAATCACACACACTATGGTGAATCTTATCACCAAAAATAATGCTGAGAACATGATGTACATGTCACTATTTTTACTTATCTTTACACTGTCTAAATATTTAAGCTTAGTGTTTGATTTTTTTTATGTGTTTTTGAAATGTAGTTGAACTTTTTCTTAAACCCCACAACCCTGCTGAATGGTATTAGCACTTTAGGAAACCAAAAAATAGACAAATGTCTAAATCCTGACAACAAAAGGACCTGCTGGACTGTAAGCTGGATGACTGTATTCAAGCATCTTGTATATTAACTGTGTATTATACAAATAAAAATGTACTTCATAGTCATCTACGTATAAGGCTATGGTTTTAAGATTTTCCTGTCCCACCAAAAACTATGATCACGAGTGACTGCTACCAGGAGATTTTAATCAATCGCTGTAAAACAATAAAGAAATCTTAATAAAGTAAGGAACAAAGCTTCCCCAATGTTAATTTTTTCATTTCTTTCTTTCTCCTCAGGAAAATGTTTGCATGTATAAAAACACTGACCAGCTTTTAATTAAAAGATGCTTTTGGCTACTTGGTTTGATATATGAAACTTTCTAGAGGAGGCCAGATTTCTTTGCTTGACTGTCTTTATTCATAGCAAAATCATGTATGTGGTATGCACATGTTTAAAAGCCTAATAATTGAATTGCCTTCCTCAAGGGCAAAGCAGCAGCTCAAGATTTCCCTCCGCAAAGAATCCTAACAGATCCGTTTAAACGGTGGGAGTGGAAGTAAATAAACAGATGGGCTTTGGTGAGAGCGTGAGTGGATTAGTGACGAGGGAAACCAGACGAATGCTTATTTGGTTTTCATCTCAGGATGAGAGCAAGCTGACAGTGAAGGGTTACACTCTTTTAATATGGTGTGACTTTCTGCCCAAGGTTTTGAGCTAAACTCGTTGTTCTCATACATAAATCACCCTTACACACAGAGGGAAAAAAGGTGTCTTTCATCAGGTTCAAGTACAGCATGGTGTGAAATCAGTTTGATACATTTTCAAAACATTATTAATGTCTGCACCAAGGTATCTGAAGTCCCAGGCTGCAAAAAAAAATACACTTTCAAACTGTCACTTACATTCAGACGAAAGATTACTGTGTTAGCGTGTGAAATTCTACTGCTTATCCATCTATCTGCTCTTTAATCTAACCAGTCTTTGACTGAATCCTTAAAATCCTTAAAATCCTTATCTATACTTGAATTACATCAAAGTTGCCATGAATATTGTTTTTTTATTTGATGTATTTCAACACATGAAATTAGTTTTTTTTCATAATCATCTGCATCTTAGTTCAGTTGCAATCTTGGATTAACTGTACTGAAAATTCATTTGTCGCAGCTAAATAACACTTTTTTTTTTAAATACTTTGGATGTCGCAATCTGTGCAGTCTCACAGCAAAGGAACTCAGCTTTAAAATTAGCACTGAGGAATCTGGTATATATCCAACTCACAGTAGCAGAAGCAAGAAATTTGAGCTGTGCATTACAGGAATAAGGATGGCTCGCTTCCTCTATGAAAGTCACATGTCCATGTTATATGCACAATGTGTTGCATTATTCATTTGTGGTCACCTTCAGTCGCTGCTTTCAGTTGCCCACTTTATTTATTTATATGCATCAATTTCCTTTTAATAGCAGAATACAGAGCTGCTCTATTTTTGTAGGATTAAACACACACAGTTAATGGTGCAAAAGTCTTTTTTATTTCCTAATGGAGCAAATAACATAATATGTAGGAAAAAAAACTGGACTGAACATTGTTAGTACTTTCCAAGATGGAGGAATGTATTATTGGTGAAGGAATTCAAATTGGGTGCATTGAATTAATGACATACCTCCTAGTATATGAAGGCAGTCTGTTTAAATCATTTAACTGTTTGAATGAGTGGCTTTATATAAAAAAGCCTAGATGCATTTTTATCATTTAAAAATTCAGGTGTGGTAGTGCTTAGGATGAGACCCCTTCATTAAAATGTATGCAGGACTTGATAACTGCATTCAACACCAGTGCAGGTCAAAAGTCAAGGTTAATTATCATTTGCACATTATGCCAGAGCTTATGTACAATGAAATGATGCGGCCTATGTTACATAACTTAATAAACATACACACAAGCACAAAGAGGAAAAGAGCATAGACAAGTAAAATAAGAAATGTAGATACAGCATAGACACATACTAGACAAGTTGTCTAAAGTGGCAGAGCTGGAGCATGGGGGAAATAAAAAATGTACCAAGTGCCTTGGTGAAATGTGGGATGCAGATAAACTGTCTGCAGGTTGTTTAGGATCCTGAGAGCTTGCAGGTAAAAACTGAGCTTTAGTCAGCTTTTCTGTGCCTGGATGCTCTAAGTATGTGTGCTGAATGCCAATTCAGAGAATAGACTATGTTGTAGACTGTGTGAACTAGCTAACACTAGTGGAGAAAAAAACTGACTGTAAAGACACTCTGTTCATTCTCATAGCAGCAAATCAGCATTAATTGAATTTTGTATTATCATAGTGTTAGAAAGGTCTTAGAGAAGGTGAATGACAGAACCAACGATTAAGATAAACACCATTACCAAGTACCAGGGAACTCTGTAGGCCAAAAATATTTTCCAATATTGTACTTCACCTACATACTGTAACTGCTAGCACTCTGGTCCTGACTAATCCACAATTAAGTGATGTGTTTAACTAGCTAAAAGTACAGGTATATATTTTAACAAGGTGCATATATGCATGTCATTTATTTTCTGTTAACACAATTTGCTGTGGAGCTGTTTGACTGTGACCAAGCATGTGAGCTGAGAGCCATACAGCTGTAGTTGTGCCCTCTCAAGGTTGTCAGGTCTGCCTGACAATTTTCACACACAGTACTTCAGTGTTAAAGATCCAAAACTCCAAATCATGCATTCCTAAACCTTTTTTCATTAAACAACTAAATCTGATTTCCATTTCCAAAAATATTGCTACTATATATATATATATATATATATATATATATATATATATATATATATATATATATATATATAATATATATATATATATCATATATATATATATATATATATATATATATATATATATATATATATATATATATATATATATATATGAAAAAAAAAAAAAAAAAAAATATATATATATATATATATATATATATATATATATATATATATATATATATATATATATATATATATATATATCAGTGGCGGGCAGTGCATTTGGTACCTGGGCTTTGGTACTTACCCGACTTAATCCACCTCTTAATACCACCATCACGTCGCAATTATAGAAACCATCAATACTATACAAAAACGCAATATAACAACGTGTGGCATTACAGAGAGAGAGAAAGGCATTTCACATATAGAGGGTGAATACCATTTCACTAAAGCAAGAAACCCAGTTAAGTCTTCAAACCTCTACACTTCCACTGCAACTGTGCACCTAAATCACTTCAGAATCAATATTTGTCTTATAACATGATAAAAACATTCAAATGCAAATAAAATACAACCAACTCACCAGAGATGCAGACTCATAATTTGCACCACTCCTAAGAGGCTGTTAGCCAGTGGTACCGCTCGTATTCACTGGCCTGGAATTGGTGAACAAACCCTTTCCCCGGGCTTAGACAAGCTAGCTAGCTTCAGGGTTGGCCGACTTCTTCTTACGATGTCTAGCTTCTCTTCAAAATTTATTTTTAAGTATGTCCGAGACCAAATTAATTTCTCCTCCTCCGTAGGCATAAAAAAGTCTAACTAAGATGTATTTATGTGTGCAGAGCGCTACACACATGTTTTGCCAGTCAAGCTGTAACTGTTTCTCTCTGACCAAACAATCAGAGGATGGAAAAATGCGGATGCTATTTTGGGCCAGCTAGCTAGGAGAATTTGAAATCTGATTGGTTAAAGAAACGGTTATTTATTAAGGAGACTATGGTAAAAAGGCCAGCAGTATAAATTTGAAGGCCCTGGGTAGATTAGATTGACATGGCAGAGAATAAAGGCTGAAATCTGATTGGACAAAAAATCTAACATCCACATACACGTACTGGAAGCAGTGCAGCCAAGAGAATCGCTACGAATTGAAGAGAATAAACTTTTGGGTATAAATTTATGCAATTTTATGGAACAAATATTAGAATTTAGGTTGTAAATGTAGGTCAGTGCTTCTGATAGTGTTTAGGCCAGCAGAGAAGGCTTTGCTGGCCCTGACTGCCCGCCACTGATATGTATTAGAGTAGTCAATGTGCAGCTTGTTTATCAGTACAGATTTACTGTCTTGTGAAAATTACTCACCATACAGATATGATTGTCTAAATAACTGGCAACAAAAGTGATAGCTGTATGCCGTGTAACCATGCAAAGCCACGTGTTCTATTTATCATGTGCATTTTTTGGTCTGCTCGACAGGACCATACCAATTTGAGTATCTTGTATTACAGCAGTTAAAATTTGGTGCTTTGAGTACAATTCTCATTCTGACCACTGGATGTTCAACATGGCACCAAATGATAAAAAAACTCTTTGAGGATTTAAGAATTTAAATTGTTGCTTTCCACAAAGATGGCCTAGGTTACAAGAAGATCGGTAACACCTTGAAAATAAGTTACAGTACAGTGGCCAGGGCTAGTTATTAACAAAGATTCAATTGTTGCAATGAATTGTTATGAGTTTCATGAAAATGGACATGATTAAACACAATCATGCAGTTCTTGTCATCTTACATTTGTGTTTATCATAGTTACCAAAGTCTATTTCTGCTGACACACCATTGCTCCTCTTCACAAAACCACACAACAACCACTTTCCATCCATATACGGTCATGCAATGACATTAGCTTTAAAAAACTTACCATACCTACCTCTTTGACTGGCAATTCACTGATAATAGAATGTGTATGATAATATATGTATCTAATAACATTTATATTATTTATATTAGTGTTTGTTTCATGAGCAATATTTCTCTCTAATGCTTTATATAAATAAATTACACTTCCAACAAGCTAAACAAAATGATAAATAATGAGCAACTCCATTTAATATAAAGATAATTGCAATAATTAACAATATAATTGACTCAGTGCTGCGAAGGTTTAAAAGTAGGTTACATGGAAATGTGGATATATCTGGGCCTCAGTCCAACACCTAACATCTAAACATCTTGTGAGTGGGATTTGAGCCTGCCTGATCTTGTGTTCCTCAAACACATGGGATTCTATTTATATCTCAATGTAACGTTACATAACGCATACATCAGATCCTACTATTAGCAGGCCGTTAACAGTGCTACAATATTATGGGATAAGACAAATTGCTCATATTATCTAAACAAGGACAATTGGTCCTGTTTTCACTTCGCTATCGATAGGGCTCTTTAATCCTAATCCAGAAGACGTTGATGCATCGCACTGAGACAATGATTACCATCTAAAGGTAATTTTCAAACTGATTGGGTTTTGTTATTTATCTCATTATCTTCTTAATTAAAAGACATTGGATCCTCCCTTTTAGACACCCGCTGATCCAAAAAAAACAACAGGCTTCTCTCTTTCTCAGACCCTGAACACAATCTGAGCTTCATATGGGTCTTTATGAGACAATATTAATCCATTCAATGTTGAGCAATGAGAGCAATGTCCCAGGAAAAAAGGTAGTCAGCTTATATTATATTATTATATATAATTTATATATTATATATAATTATTATATTATAAAAAAATAACATATGATATCCCATTACAGGCCCAAATATTATTACTCAAATAATCAGTGGTGGTATGATGTGATCAGGCCTGATGCTTAGTGAACTACTTTTACCCCCCGGATGTTTATTATTTTTCTTTGACAGCACACTCTAAAGTGTTTTAATGCTTTCTATAACACAACAGTTTGCCTCTGTCTTGAAGACTTTTTCATGTACAAAAATTAAAGCAATAATTACTGGGAAGGCACCGACATTGGGACTCCTTTCAAAAATACTAACTACACATCACCTACAATATCAATAGACAGTATCAGGGATATATTGTGTGTATTTAATATACTAGCAAGTATCTACCATGAAAGTCCCTGTGAATTAGCTGATACAATAGAAATGATTCTGACTGTAATAAATACAGTTATAGCTACCAAACAAAATGAATCAGCACCCACTGACCTAACAGAATTCAGAATTTAATGTTTTTGTGGTACACTACAAGCTGCCTGCTTGTACATTTGTTGAATGCATTTGTTGATTGTTGAATGCTGTACAGAAGCCAGGTCAGATTGCAGTCCACAATATTCTGAAACTTGTTGCCAGAAAAGTGGAATGAAAAGTGATTCCTGAGCTGCTGAAAAGACTCTTAAGATTGATTCTATGATTGTCATAATATAATAACCCTACTTGTGGTACAATCAGATGCTTTTTTTAATGACAGTCTTGCAGTGCAGTATGTCATCCAATGTCCTCTTGCTTTCATTTATACAGACAGAGAGTGCTGCTGTGTTGTGTCATGTGACTTGTTTTGACCCATGGTGTTAATTATTTTCTTGAGTCTTTTTTTTTCCAGCCCTGTTCTCAAGATCACAATCAGGTGGTGATTTCAGTCGATGCTTGCAATTTCCCTCGGAGTGGCACAGCCAAGTGCTCGCATGTAGTCTCAAGGTCAAGATAAAAATGTGGAAACAAGGCGAGTGGTACTTGGTGGTATTTTTATATTCCAGACCTGTTTCGATAGATCAGTAATATGACATTAAAAATTGGTGTATGTATCATTATACAAATGTAGAGAGCAGTTATAGCTTCATATCACTTAGCCAGGATAGCTGTGATAGCTAGCAGTACTGGTTAATACCCGATTAATTGTGCTTCATGTTGTGACTTGCTGTTAGCAAAACTTTTTTCCCTTTAGCCCTCTGAAACTGCTAGTGTGGACGTTTTTTTAACAAAAATGATGTCCAAATAAATGCTTTTGGTCTCTTAGATACCATTATGTGGAAAACATTAAAAGGACATTCGGGTTATTTTATGAATGATATGTCCTATACATGTCAATCACATTGCCATTGAGTCTGAGAGGACATTAAACGCTTTCAATGTTTCATTAATAGCAGTAACATTATATGCTATAAAGACATTGAAAGAGATGTGCTTTTTGCTGATTAGTGGACCTTATAAAATAATGACTCTTGAGGACATTTCGAGAATGTAATTTTGTTAGATCATTGTGGAGATATGTGCTGGAGAGGAGGGGAATGAGAGTCAGTAGGAGTAAGACCGAGTACATGTGTGTGAATGAGAGGGAGGGCAGTGGAGTGATGCGGTTGCAGGGAGAAGAGCTGGAAAAGGTGGGGGAGTTCAGGTACCTGGGGTCAACAGTGCAAAGTAATGGAGAGTGTGTTAAAGTAGTGAAGAAAAGAGTGCAGGCAGGTGGAGTGGGTGGAGAAGAGTGACAGGAGTGATTTGTGATAGTAGGGTATCTGCAAGGATGAAAGGGAAAGTTTATAGGACTGTGGTGAGACCTGCGATGTTGTATGGATTAGAGACAGTGGCATTGAGTAAAAGACAGGAGATGGAGCTGGAGGTAGCAGAGCTGAAGATGTTAAAGTTTTCGTTGGGAGTGACGAGGATGGACAAGATTAGATGAGTTTATTAGAGGGACAGCGCATGTAGCATTCTCTAATAAACTCATTTCTAATCTTGTCCATCCTCATCCTCTAACAACTTTTAATGACAAGGTGAGGGAGGCGAGATTGAGATGGTTTGGACATGTGCAGAGGAGGGACATGAATTATATTGGTAGAAGAATGCTGAAGATGGAGCCACCAGGTAGGAGGAAAAGAGGAAGGCCAGGGAGGAGGTTTCATGGATGTGGTGAGGGAAGACATGCAGGTAGTTGGTGTGAAAGAGGCAGATGTAGAGGACAGGGTGGTATGGAGACGGATGATCCGCTGTGGAGACCCCTAATGGGAGCAGCCGAAAGAAGAAGAAGAAGAAGAAGATTCTGGACATATTAGAAATTTGGATATAGTATTGGGAAATAATATAGTATTGGGAAATTGAGAGCAATATTTAAAAAATATACTGTGTATATTAAAATATTCAAATTATTTTATTATAATAGCGTATTTAATTTTATTTGTATTTCATATTTTAAATATTTCTTAAAAAGCTTAACCTGTTTTCTATATAAATAAATTAATAATATAATTCAATATTTGAATACAGGATTAGTATTTTAAACCTGTTTTATGAAAATTGTAAAACATTTGATTTTGCTCACCTATGTGAAGGGTTCCAATAATTCAGTATTAAGATGCAGCAAAATTGATAATTAAAGACCATTATTTTCAACAGATTGAATGGCACCACACAGGATTGAGCCATTTAATGATAAAATAATTTTAAAAAGTGTATAATACTCTTAAACAGATACAACCACATGACAGACAAACGATTTTGGTGCTATCCAAATGGTTTAATAATACGTAGGAGCTTCAGCTGCTCACTTATCTTTGGATTTTCGATTCTATCTGCAAAATAAAGTATGTATAACCTGAGGTCACTACAAATCGGCAACATTTGTCCCTTTCATGATAACTCACAGTGCTGGATCTCAAGTGCCCAGGGCACAAACTGATGGATGTAAAGGAAGAGAAGTGTATATTAGTCCATGTCTCCATATTAGTTCACTTTCATTTTAAATACGTATGGATTTCCTGTTCCGCGTACCTACTTGAACACAATAAATTCTATTTACAAAGCAAGGTTTGTTCACGTGGGAAAATCACTGAAACTGTGCATGGTAAGTAACGGAGAGAATGTTCTAGTTTTAATTCAGTATCCCTGATTTAATCTCCAGAGCTCTGACAATTGACTGGGAGTTTTTAATGTTCTCAGCATTTTTTTGTTGTTTATTTCTGCATTCAATGGTAATAGAATTGGCCCTGGTGTAAATAAGTGTGGGAATGTGTCTGCATATTTTCTATCAATGGGTTGGTGTGTCATTCAGGTTGTATTTTAGCCTTGTCCACAATGTTCCTAGTATGGGCTCTTGACCTAAATAAATTGCTGACTGAATCACTGTTTTTTTGTACCATTTGTCATTATCTTTATGAATACACTTAACATTTGCCCTTTTTTACTTCAAATGTCTAAGAACAAATTATCACAATAATGAATTCTTTGATAACCTTATATAAAATATGATGCTTTATAATTAATAGATGTTTTATTCATAAGACTGAACAGGGTAACCCTCATTGACTTTATATTTCACCCACATTTTTTCCTCAACTGTTCCTTGAATATGATCCTTAGCTTTTTGGACAGGAAACCCACAAAGGAGTTGTGTTCCACAGAAACCCATTAGGGGCTTCTACTGAAGAATAAACCAAATGACCCTTTAGGGGGTCTAGATTTGACTTTTTATATATAATTAGTAATAAATCTACCAAAGTAGTTTTTTTTTATGTGGCGTGGTACTATCAAAGGGTACATCTGGTTGAACATTTATATGTATCTTTTACCTGGAAATGTGAATATAGTGTACCTTTAAAATATTTGTAAGGTAAATAATTGGACCACTGGTGTACCATGTAAAAATGGCCATTTATGCACAGGCTTTTTTTCATGTAAATTGCTGAAAGTTGCATTTTCACAACTCACCATGAGGACAGAGAAGTCTGGACTTCTGTAATTTAAAATTTACATTTTGCGTAGCTTAAGTCCATTTGTCAAATTCATTATGGAAACAGTGCAATGCCGATAACATGGGTGCAGAAAATATACTACTATGCGGCAAAGATTTTATTCCAATATTCAATGAGGAGTGATGACTTGTTCAACCAACCCAAGAGTAGCTGACCCAAAAGGACATTTAATTTTTTTCTATATCTGCAGCTGCATATATACATATATAAATACAGCTGAGACTGTATTAGTTAAAATGGAAATGGAAAACAACCAGTGACCCAGCAACAGGGTCATAGACATGCAAGGCTTATTGACTCGCATATGATCTGGGTCCCCCAAAGAAGAACTACTGTGGCACAAACTGTTTAAAAAAACAATGCTTGTTATGATAGCAAGGTGTCAGAGCACACAACAAATTATAGCCTGCTGGTTATGGTGCTGTGTATAGCAGCAGATCATTCAAGGTGCCCATGCTGACTCCTGTCCGCAGCCAAAAGAACCTACAATGGGCATCTGAGAGCATCAAAATGGAATGATTGAGCAATGGAAGACGGAGGCCTGGTAAAAAATAAACACTTTATTTTATTGGATATAAAAAGAAATGGAATTGTTAGCATTATTACTGGCTCCTCTCTCTTTCTCTCTTTCTCTCTCTCTCTCTCTCTCTCTCTCTCTCTCTTTCTCTCTTTCTCTCGCCCACACACACACACACACACACACACACACACACACACACACACACTCTTTCTCTCTCTCTCTCTCTCTCTCTCTCTCTCTCTCTCTCTCTCTTTTACACACACACACACACCACACTCTCTCTCTCTCTCTCTCTTCTCTCTCTCTCTCTCTGATTTTCTCAATATCCTGGTCTATGTGTTGTCTTTTATTTCATTTGGAGGATGGTGACCTTGACTTGACCCAGACTTCTATACCTGTTGAAGCAAATTACAGTATGGAAAAAAAACATTATTTCATAAAAAATGAAGGTCTAGATCAGTGACTTTTGGCCTCCCACAAACCTGCAAACATTCAACTGGAGGATATAATTCGTACTGCTCCACAGTTCACCAGTTTGGAAGAAAAAAAGGGAGGAAAAGGGAGATACTGCGGAGATGGATAAAGGCGCGCGCACGCGCGCACGCACACACACACACATACACGCGCGCGCGCACACACATGCTCGCGAGCGCATACACCTACATATATATTCACACACACGCAAACTACACACGCCAAGCGACGTGATACGCGTTTTGTTGGCGTTCGGCGTCATTCACGTGTAAAACCACACGGGCTTCATATCTACAGGTTACTGAGAAGGTTCAGGGAAGGTGTTGGCAGGAGGACAGCACACCTGCTGGAAATCGTTGGTGTTAAAGGTGGTCAAAGAGTGAGCGCTTCCTCACACAGCAGCACCTCTTTACGTCTGGATGCCATGGAGACTGACGGAGCATCATTCCCTATTCCTGAACCCCCAGCTGTGCAGTGTGCACACACCAGCGCTCAGCGGGATCAATGAAACCTTCATGGATTCCACCAATGTCTTCTCATCCTCCTTCTGACTTTTCTATGGTGATATGAGACGACGGCTAGCGGATATTTCCCCCGCATCCTGGGCATCCCGAACGGACTGAGAACTCCATCCGCAACAGGACTCAGCCTGCACAGAGGTAGGAGATGTAGTTCCCACTGGCATCCAGGTCGCTCTTACGGTCGCTTCATAATGTTCCTGCACCTGTTGTAAATCTTTGTGCGTTTGGCCATTTGTGAGATTGGAAATGCCATTGATGTGCCATGGGCGAGGCGTTTCTCCCACACTGTCCCACATAGTGCTGTATGGCGGTGAGAAGGTGGACATGCTCCCTCCTGCTCTTCATTGATCAAACCTAGTAAGCCAGACATTTAGTCTATTTTTGGGGTCAGTTTTATATTACACTTACTGTGCTGCTGTGCGTCATGGAAACCGTAGTATCTCTGTATGAAGTCCTCAGTGTATGGACTGAATCATCCTTTGCAGTCGTATTAACGATATTACAATTTATTTGGAGGATATTGGCACCTGTAGTAGGTCTATATCCTTGAAAAAACATCTGACACCAGAAGTTGGTTAATTTTCCGTTTAGGGTTTGGAGTGCGCCCGGTTAGTTTTGACCCGCGCTTTGGAAACGAGCAGGCTGTGTTGTAGGTCAGGGCTGTATCCCAAATTACGCATCCTCCTAACTGATGGTGCACTATTATGCGCGACAGGGTGTCCAGCTCACGCGGGCGCGCGTCGGGTGCAGGAATCTTTCAAGTGCATAAACTGGTAAAAGTAAACTGGTGTCCATGTGTGGTGTCCGGAAAGGTGTCGAGGCGCGTACAGTCGGTAGCTTGTGGTCCCGGCGTCCAGTTCCAGTGAAGTGAGAGAAGGAGCGCAGGAGGATCAGGAGGATCAGGAGTCCTCAGCGCGGGGAGTGTTGGACTGCAGGTGGCCCGTGAGCGCATGTGCTCTGGGAAAGAGTTTAACCCTAAACCCGGTGTGTAGCAGTAAGCACCTTTCTTCAGCCGTTTCAGAATTGAGTGAAGTATAGCTGTGGCAACAGAATGCAATTATAGTTAAGGTGCATTTATGAAATGTTTTTTCCAAACCCTAGCATTTTTATTTCTCATTTTACTAAAAAGTAAAAGGTTGGCTGGAGTACCAAGTGTTCACCCAAAATCCACTGAAATTAAACCCAAATTTAAAAACACATCTCTTGCACTGGAATTTTGCACAAAATCTGCTTTCGGTGTGTGTGTGTGTGTGTGTGTGTGTGTGTGTGTGTGTGTGTGTTTCCAGGAACACTTGCTACCATTTTCATTTTTCTCCTAAAATAATTTTTAATGATCACGTATGTTATAAAGGCTTGGGATGTGTATTTTGTAATGTGTCAGTTGTACTCATGTATGTATCAAACAGTCATCCTTTGCAAATACATAGCGGTCATCAAGTGTACCTCTCACTTCTTGGGTTGAGGGTTCGAATCCCATCGCTGTCCCATCTGTGTTCACATAATGTCTCTGTTTTCTGTTCTGAGGGGATTCTCAGGGCACTATGGTTCCCTCCCCCTGTCTAAAGACATGCTTCGTAGACTATTTTGTAGGTGTTTGTCAGTCAATATTGTTTACGTGTTTTAACTAGGTTATGGTGTTTATATAGAATGTTTAGTGGATGAAAAATGAATGAGAGATCAACCTGATAATAAAAGGCTCACACATTGTTATTAATCAGGTATGTTCTGCTGTAATCGGGCTGTGATGCATGCTCATGTCTGCTGACTTGTGCATGATGTACCACATGAGTCTTATATATATTGCTGTATATAAAATGAAAAGAGTGTTCATAGTCTTGACAGTTAACCTGAGTATTTGATTTAGGAGGAGATATTACTGTGGGTAATCATCTGTAGTGAGACAATAAATCCTTTCTAAAGCAAGCTCTTCTGCATTGATTTAAAACAGGGTACATGCTCTAAAGGTAGAAATGATTTCAGAACAGTGTCTAGTTTCTGAACAGATTTCTGTATAGCGTTTTTAATGTTGCATTTTAGCGTTACAATCCATTACACCATAAACCCTGTGCTGATATTACAATCTACACGAAAGCCCTCTTACACTCTCGCCCTGCCATATGGATTTGTCTATTATTAATTCATCTTTATTGACCTGCCGATTAAGTGCATATTAAAAAAGTTGTTTCCTTGATATAAACATTTGTCATGCACAAATTGGACTTTTTATTCCAGACATTCCCATCCCTCATGTAAATTATAGAGACACTCAGCATAACAACAGCCCCTGCAGCAATAGTTTGCCAGACATAAGTGCAACCTTTAGTCTTTGGCAGGGTTGCCACTGTCTACACTTTGTTTATATTGCACTTTCCATACATAAAAAGCAGCTCAAAGTGCTCCCTAGAAATAAAAACACATTACAAGACAGAAAATTAAATGGGCTTCAGAGATAAATACGGTGAGTGAAACGAGAAATGAGAACTAGAATTGGTGATCATTGTAGCATTGCCAAATCATGCCTCAAGGGTGCCTGGTTCGATCCTGAGCTCAAGTTTATGGCTGTGTGTAGTTTTCCAATGTCTGTGTCGGTTTCCTCTGATCCTCTCCATTTTCTCCCACTTCTCATAAACAGTAGTACCCTGTTGCCCATTTTAGTGAATTGGTGTGCAAATGTTGGCATCTCATCCAAACTTTATTCCCATCACATGTGTTGTGTTCCAAGAACAGACTCCAGATATCCTGATCAGAACAGATGCTATAATCCTGATCAACATACAGTAGGTAATGAAGCTTCCTAAATAATTATAAACAAACTACAACAATAAAAGTAAAACAAATGTCCCTACAATTTTAAAATACCTACCAAACTGATAGTGTGGGAATTAACACGTGCTTCATCTCCTTCAATCTGTCCAGCTGTTTCGAGTGCCGTAACTCAGCACAGCCAAGACTTATAGGCACGGGCATTCTGGAAGTTTATTTCCAAAGTTTGTTGTTTTCTTTACTTAAATGTAAATGCAACTAATGAATAGATAATTTAAATGATTTTTCGGACTTAAATGTTGCAGAGGAAGTCATGAGGTGCAACAGAAAGGCATTTATTCTGTTGTCAGAAGACCATGAGTTGAAAAAAATCTCTTAATTTGTACCTACTCCCAGTGGTCCTAAATAGTGCTCTCATGTCACGGGTCATTGCAAATTCAGCCTGACCATTGGATTGAGTAATAACAGTGATCCAAATGCTTGGTTTTTAAAACCTATATGCCCTTGATGGCTGCCACGGCACACTCGGAGGAAGACCGTAAGGTTTGAGGCTTTCGATTTCCTACGTAATGGCCTTTTAATGCTTCTCTATTCCAGTTAAATGCAAATGAAGATCTATATTTAGGTGCAAGTACAGTGTAGGTGGGTTTGATATGCATTGCTGTATTATTATTTTAAGTTAGGCTGACTAAGGAATGCCAAGGTTATAGACACACATTAGTAGAAATGCAAATGCTGAGGGGTGGTCCATGTGTCCCTGGAGTGCCACTGACATTTCTGACAACCCTACAGCAAATCTGGGACAAATCATGCCGCATCTTAGAGTATCTTTCTGTTTCTCTTTCTTTCTTTCTCTCTCTCTCACTTTCTCTCTCTCTTTCCTTCTTCCTCACTCTCTCTCTAGCTTCCACACATTCTCTATCATTCTTTTTCCTTTCATACGATTCAAGTCAATGTTTTCATTACATTTTCATTATTATCATTTCTCTTCATGAGTACGCTTTTGTCCTCATGAACTTTCTTATTTAATATTCATCTCCAACCGCTTTATAAGCTTGTCACTGTCAGCTTTCGCATCGACTAAATCGGAATCCAATGTACTTGTCAGCATGAGGATTGCAATTAACCTTGTCGAGGAGCAAGCCTCTTTTTTGAGGATCATTATCAGGAGAAGCACATGTATGCCTTTTCAGAGCTCATTTAATGACATGCCAGCAGCTGTGGCCAGTAGATGCGGTGCCTGTGACCCAAATGCCACCAATGGCTCTGTTACTAATCCTGGAGCAGAGCCAAGAGCAGATGTGCAGACCCAAAGAGAGTCATTCAAAGAAAAATATAAGCTTCGAATCTGCACCAGCTCACTTCTAATATCTCTGTTGATAGTTGAAAGTTTCTTTAGCTTCGGTTCATTGAGAGGCACTTGAGGTTTAAGCTACAAATATTGGCATGTCAAATTATCATACCATGAAATTATCCAGACTGCTCCATCTTGAGTTCAGATGGCACCTTTGCATCACCCTAGACAGGGGGCCAGTCATGGTTCTTGAAGCACAAAAATAGTAATGGATTCAGGCTGTGAAAATCAGCAGTGCCTTTCTCCAGTAAGAATCTTTAACAGATGGAAAGGTGTGTGGTATAAGATGAGAAGTGCGGGTTTTCTGGGGTTGTATTGTACAGTCTGTATGAGATTTTTAACAGTTCCAGCATCTGAGATGAACACCTGAGATAGATCTTACAATGGTAGATGCATTGTGATGGTATTTTCAAGATTGCGGGTTTAATGTGTAGTTTAATATAAGGATGGATGGATGGATTGATGGATGGATGGATGGATGGATGGATGGATGGATGGATGGATGGATGGATGGATGGATGGATGAATGGATGGATGGATGGATGGATGGATGGATGGATGGGTGGATAAATAAATCATGTATGTCATAACACAAAGGAAGACATTAAGTAATAGACCACTTTTCAGGTAAACTCTCTGTCTGGCAGGTTCTTCAAGTTGTTTAAAAAAACATATCCTTGTTAAACTGCAGGACAAGGCAAGACTAATGTAGTTTTAAAGGCAAAGGGTAGTCATGCCAAATATTGATTTGACTTAATTACTGTCTACTGCTCTATATGTTGTCTATATGTTGTGATTTATTTGAAATATATTTAACACACAGTTTTTATTTATATGTGAATACTTTTGCCTAATTCTGTACATACCTACAAATAGCAATCAGGGTTGTATTTTTTTGGGAAAAAAATGCATGTAAATAGATTTTGATTTGGACAGTTTCCTTTTTTGAAAAAACTCTACAACACAGAGTTACATCTGTAAACAACTGCTTATTTCCTTGGTGGTAACTTAAACTGTTCCCAGCAAACAGCTCAGTGAATATGAATTAGACATTATTATGCATGGAACATTATGTGATTAATGGAATCAATGAGATGTATACACTCTGTTCTCCACCATGCAAGATAGGAACATCCAAATCAATGGGTCATGCAAAGTAGAACAAAATAACCATCTGGTCCTCTATCCATGTCTGGCGTAGTAAAATTCAACTACGTGTGAAATTCAAGCTGTAGGGTTGTGAAGAGTGAAGAGAGTCCAAATGTGGGTATACCGTAAAAGTACCCTTTTCATTGACAACTGGCTGTTTGTGTCTACATTTCCATTTCTGGAAACTCTGTGTTAAAGCTCAGGTCTGTTTTAGAATATTGACTGTGAGGTACCAGTAATAAAATAAAGATGTTATGTCTCGATTTCTTTTCTGGGCATTTTGTATACAAAATATGATGCATTGATTTATTGTAACTGTTTCATCTGAACATTCTCTAGCTAGCAAACATACATTTTTATTAGTTACAGTATGTCTTCTTGGCTGACAAGTTCTGATTTTGTCGTTCACAGTAAAAGTCAATGTTGTGCATTTTGAGATGCTATTAAAAAGTAATTATTTCCACTAAACTCTCTCATAGCAGTTCCTTTCCCAGGAAATCAGAAATCTACACCAGAAATCAGCAGTTTCTGAAATGCTCAAATCCAACTCCAACAACCTTGTTCTGGTCAAAGTCACCAAAATCACAGTTTATTGCTTTTCTAATGTTTAATATGCCCATAACCGATGAGACTGCTTGATGTTACACATAACATTTTCTTTTCATTGATAAATCTTCTCACTTCTGTTTAAAATCTAAATACAGACCCTGATATGTGAAGCACTAAAAGAATAGAGTCTGGAACTGAATACAAGTACAGCATTAGCATGTCTCTCAGGTGCTAGCACATAAGTGTCAGAGAAGCTCTTTCAGAGAAGACAGAAAGAATTCAAAGGAGGAATCCCTCAAGTTTATCCCTCACTCTACTACCAATATCTCAAAATCCCTCTGTCAGAACTATTGACATTTGAGGCTGGAGTTTAGAGCAGCTCAATGAAAAGCTTTCCCACTGTGGTCATTATGAAAGTACTAGAAAGTGACCATGAAAGTGTTTATTATTTATGTCTTTTAGTTTTGGCCAGTGTGTGTGTGTGTGTGTGTGTGCGTGTGTGAGATAACAATATCTTTTGTCACACATGATTTAAGCATTAACTTGGCAGTCTCTTTAATCTTCTATGAGATGTCCAACTACCAGCCAGGCAGATGGCTGTATTAAGAACAGCTATAGATTTGTGCTGTGGTGTAAGATTGGTATGAGTGAGGCACTGGACTGAAGTCTCTACAGGATCATGCATGAATGAATTCTTGTTAAAAAATTTCAAGGAGAGAGATCTTGTGAAAAGGACATATATAAATATATATATGGATATAGTTACATTATTATATAGTTATAGTTACACTTTAAACTAAATAATCGAAGGATTTAGACAAAAATGTCAATTCTGAATATTCAAATTCCATATTCATATTGATATTTATATTGAAATATGCAAAATTTATATTGAAATGCAATATAAAATATAACATTACATTTTCTATGTTCAATATAAATTGCCCAAGCGATAGGTAAGAAACTTTCCGGATAAAGTTTTATTGCATGTATACACAGAAAAAGTATTGAAACTGTTGAACAGTTCTAAATCAAAATGAGTATATGTTTTAGGCTCAAGGGTGTGCTCTTAATCATTTGACTGGTTTGTGGCCAGCTAGAGACCTATGTCCTCTGGTTATAGAGATTAAGAAGATTAATTAAGAGACTAAGCAGCTTTTACTTTTGTTCTGAGTTCCTGGACCTTGGGGAAACTGCTGCACATATACCTCTACTGGTGTATTTTTAAAAAAGCCTGGACTGAAAGATGTGATTTGTACAAAGGGGGAGAAAAATCTGACAATGCATTTACACATTCACACATTCAACACCCTTTCTCTTCCTCTAGCCTTCATTTCTGAGAATCGAATAAAACATTTACAGCATCCATGAGAGTTGTTGTGGTTCATTTGAAGGCAGTAAGTGCCATCTTTTGATTGCAGGCAGGAGCCAAAAAACAAATATTAATATCTCAACAACAAAAACGATTAGGGTTTTAAATAAAGCTCCAAGAACCAATTCTTCCTCTATTAGTAGTGGTGTTGTGCTTGGAATGTTTTAAGTGTTGCACCATGGCTGTGTTACTCTGTGTGGTATGTCACTGCTTTGTGTGTAGGTGTGTGTGAGGTTGGCATTTATTTCTTCATCATCTCTTTCATAATGATATGTGTATGTGTGTGTGTGTGTGTGTGTGTGTGTGTGTGTGTTTCAGGGTGAAGATGCCTTTTCACCATGTGAGAGCAGGGCTGCTGTACACAGACAACTTCCTGGCTCACTCGCTCTCTGAGATCAGCGAGGAACAGTTATCCCATATCTCGACCGAAGAGCTTGATGGTGAGTGTGTGTGTGTATGTGTGTGTATGTGTGTACTGTCTGTCTGCATAGACAACTCTAGCCTTTAATATTCTACACAGTAGTGTAGAATATTCTACAGTATATACAGTATATAATCAGTTTTAACAAAATTACCATGGTTTTATTTTATCTTGCTGAGCTGCAAAACTAGTCAAACACCTCATCTTTCTGAATGCCATATACTCTTTGATACTATTATATCAAATATCTCACAGAGAGAGAGAGATTTGATTTCTCCAAACGCTATCCTGCTGAATGCAACCCGCTGAGCTACGCTAAAAGCTATACACTTACTTTTCTTGTTAACACCGAGCATGTCTTTGATTTTGGAATTCAGTTGTGTTACATGATTACATTCTGGCCAAATACTTCTTTCAATGCAATGAGAACGAATATGTTCTCAATGTTTAATTTTATCCTTAGAATCTTATTTGCATTAACTAACTTTACTCAGCGATGTTTTTCCCAGCACTGACTACTATTCTGTCTGTCTGTCTGTCTGTCTAGTGCTAGGTCCAAATGGATAATGGGTAAATAAATTAATAATGCAGCGACAAATATACCTTTCCATTTTCAAGGAGATAATGATAGTCAAATAATGTTTATTATCCTAGAACAACCCTTTTTAAAGCAGCAAGATAAGTGCAAGGCCACTGCAGCCTGGTGTGTGTACTGCGTATATTATCTCCAGCTTTGACACTACAGTATATACATATCACACCTTACCTGATCCTCAGATTATCCTCACACATTTCAAGCAAAATCCAGTCTTCAGGACCCTAAGACGAAATCTCTACGTCAAGCAAATCTATGTTTTGAAGGGCATGATTGTATCACCTGATTAGGGAGACACGTAGAAAGCTGGAGGAGTTAAAGGAAAGATGGGATCGCCTCGTAGGCCACGTTAATAATTAGTATCTGAGATTCCCGTGGGGTTTGCCGGGAGCAGAAAGGGCTTTTATAATCACACAGCATTGCCACTCCACTTCAATCATGTCAATGTTTTTTAATGGGCATTTTAAAAAAAAATGAGGAGAGGTAGTGGAAAGATTGATGGTGCTCAAATTGTTAGTGTGTGTTGCCCTGTAGAGTATCTGCCCACAAAGCATAGTTAGTAATTATTCGCTGGAAGTCAGATGGCATAGAGTCCCACAGCGAGTTCATAAAAACTAAAACTTTTTTTATAATCAAGCTTGCTTACTTCCTGACAGTGTCAGACATTTTAATAGACATTAGCAAGCTAATTTTACTACATGATTACACAAAACAATACTATAGAAAGCAATAGTTAATGAACGCAGTTCTGCTTTTAGTCATGCTATAGTTTAGCTATCCAGTAAGCTAAGTTACAAAGTAAAATGAGTTATCCTAAATGAGTTGATGAAAATTGCAAACGGTTCGATTTTACACGGAAGATTTACCTTATATCAGCTACAATACAAAACAAATCTACCAGTTTTAACTTCACAAATAAAAAGAAACTGTGACATTAGCTAGATTGGTATGCTCAGTGGAATGGTATCATATTTTGGATATGATAGCCTTGCAGCCATCTCACTGAGCTGCCAAATAATTATATAGCATAAATAAATTATACCCAATTTTGCTAAGTACTATCTCCTTTGTGTGTGTGTATGTGTGTGTGTGTTTGCGTCTAATACAATTTATTCTAATACTGGCCAACAATAAAAGAGATAAATATACAGCAAATTAAAAAAAGTTTACAGTGATATTAAATACTGAACCTAGAGTAAAAGAGCAAACAAACAGATCAAGCGAATCAGATTATGTCACTTGTTTGTGTGTATGGAGTCCAATACCTACACTAATGAGATTAGTTTGGGAGAAAATGTTCTTTATGTTTGTCCCTGTGCAGAGATTCGGGAGGCGTTCCAGGTACTGGACAGGGATGGGAATGGCTTCATCTCAAAACAGGAGCTGGGCGTGGCCATGCGCTCTCTGGGCTACATGCCCAGCGAGGTGGAGCTAGCCATCATTATGCAACGTCTGGATATGGATGGTGAGTTTCTCCCTTGTGCTCTCTTGTGATCCTTTTCAGACTCTGTCTGTCTCTCTGCCTTTGATTCTCTGAACTCTCCCACTCTGTAATCGTTCCTCTGTAGCTCACAGTATCCTTTATAAGAACTAATATTGTGACCAGTCTTATTTGTGATAAGTGAGCTGCTTATGGAGCGATACTTCTCATTTTTGCAATGCAATTAAAGGCAGTGTAACTTGGAAGTCTCCAGAATCTTTTTTATTTTTAAAAAATAAAGTTGAAATCGATGTAAAATAATGTAACGGACAGCAGTCACTGTTACCACCTGTAAGCTGTTTGTATTTTTTATTTGATGTTGTGCAATGTCCTCCAAACAAGTTTGTACATTACATTATAAAATATTTAAATAGATGTGTCCTCTCATAAGCCTTGCATTTTTTTACTTAAAAGTTTCAATTTATTTCAGTTAAATGATTGAGGAAAAATATACCATGTCATCTTCATGAAAAACTAAAAGGTCCTCTGTCTTGGAGACTTTAGATTTTTAGAAAAGGAGATTTTAAAACCTCTTTACCTCTGACTGTTACAAAGTGTTGACACTGGAGACTCCTTCCAAAAATGTTAGAGAGCACTTTATAATTTATTATGCACTTGTCTTAATAACAACCCGTTTTCTTTATATATATTAGCTTATTGTTACATTTGCCAGAAAAGTCCAATATAATGGCGTATCAGAACGAGTGCATTATTATGAACTGAGGATTTGCTTTGCTGCTGGAACAATTGTCAGCTGCTGTTATAGAAAATAAAACAAAACTAAATGACCAAACGAAAGGAGAATTCACTGTCACTGTGGTATAAATAAATATAGATTCTACCTTTCTGGATCTCACTTCTGCTTTTGGCGAGATCTGTCCTGCAATGACAAATAGGATCTGACAGGCAGTGAGTGCATGTCGCCGTAACCTGCTGATTGTACTCCGCAGATATAATGCAAATTTGTTCACACATAGTGGGACTTCAAATCAATACCACGCAATGAACTTCACACCCAGGATTGATCTTTGTAAAATGCAATTTAACTGTTATTGTCTTATTAATTGTAATTTTAATCGAAATATTCTTGTTACAATAGTGTTTCTTTACTGGTCAATGACTCCACAATGGTCAAAACCTTTCATTTAAAGATATACAAATGAGTGGGGTTTTTTTTGTTGTTTGTTTTTATGTAAAAATAACTCCTCATCTGTATACATAACAACATGCCTTTTGCCACTGTAGTGAAACAGGAAGTAAAGTGACAATGTAAATTATTCATGTTATTCAATACTTGGCTCACTTTCACACATTATGTAGTCCAGATTCATCTAAAGTACACCATCAAAGCACTGTTTTCGTTTGGGCTACAGGTCAGTTTTCGGAACCACCCCAGGTTTAAATGTCACTTTCCAAAATCCAAGCAGAATAATATATTTTTTAAAATACACGTCTATAGTGTGTACAGGCTATGACTCAATCTTAAGGGCAGATCAATGTTGCCATGAATAGAGGACCTGCATAGATTTGTCTCATCAGTCATAAAGACAGGTGATCAATCCTGACAGCAGAATTGGACAGTGGGGACAAATGCACAGTCCAAGTTGCTTAGAGCACAGCACATTAAACATGCTGAAGGTAAAAAAGATATGTTCATTTTGTTAATTTTGTATCCATTGTTATTTGCTAAGCCTGAGAATCGCGTCATGATTCAATGATTACAATCAAAGGAAAGCTGTTAAATTTGTGGAACCCTATTTACATCCCTATTTATGATCAAATAAAACCATCATTTGTACAACAACTATATTGACATGATGTCTTTATATTAATGCAGTTTATTTATATTGAGTAATATTATTTTATATTAGATATTTACCACATGATGCTAAAAACGTTCAGAGAGCTGGTAAAAGGGCTTTCTTTACATGCAACTCTGGTTTGTGCCCATGCTGTATCTTAAATGGTTTTTGTGTGTCACTCACCACCTTCGACTTATGCATGGCATGTTTTAGTTCTGCTCTTCTGGGAATCTTAGTGAAATCCAAACATTCAATTAGCAGAAATCTGACACATATTTTGATCTCTGCCCCTAATTTGCATGTGACATCTATATAATTATTATTTCTCAATCATCCATATCATGGGCATGTGTGCTTCATGAGCTTACACATACAATTTGGCCTTTAACTTAAGGCGTTGGTGTATATAAATATGAATAATTTGCCTCAATTATCAGAATTCTTAAGACTTTCATTTTTATTTCAACACCTGAACTGACTTTTTAGCAGCCTGGAATGTTTTGTCAAGCCTGAATTTCAAACCAACAAACAAACTCAGACTTTCAGCTCTGAGTTTGTGAGATGTACAGTAGCCAGTATTTCTCATTTCTAGTTTTCCCAACCTCATTCCATTTTGCATCTCTTATAAACTTTCTTTTGGCTTCTCCCGATAGGGGTCGTCACAGCGGACCATCCGCATGTTTGATTTGGCACATGTTTTTACGCTGGATGCCCTTCCTAACGCAACCCTCCCCATTTATCTGGGCTTGGGACCGGCACTAAGGCTTGTGCAACCCTAATGGCTGGGGTTGGTTCCCTGACCGGGGATCGAACCCGGGCCGCAGCGGTGAGAGCGCCACATCCTAACTACTAGACCACCAGGGAACCCCCATTTTGCATAAAAAAAAATACAAAAATGACTAACTTACAACCTTTACATCATTGTGTAATAGGTTCTTACCTCTTTCAAAAATCTTTGAGGTTTACTTGAAAGCAAACTAATAACACCTTTGGGTTTACATGTTTGTTTTGCACTCAACCGTGATTGCTGCCCCAAGGAGAAAAACATACTAGGATTTAATTTAACACTACATATACAAAAGCACTATAAATATCCACTGTTTCTTTAAATATTGCTGCAGCTTCCAAAGGCAAAAGAAAACACTGGAGGTTACACTGGGATTGTGAGGATTGTAGACCTAGTATAGCTGTCAGATTGGGATTTTAGAAACCCATTTATTCTATAAGGTGGAATCATCCTGAAAGACTCTTCCAGCCTCCAAAAGTACAAGACTCCGAAGACTAAAAGTTGCCTGGGCTGGAACCACCAGGTTTAATGAGGTCATGTGGGATACTTGGTATTAATAGCAAAATGAAGCTTGCCTTTGGGTTATGTGGTATTTTACAGCAGTTAGTTATGCACTGTATAAGCAGGGGCAAATAACTGTCTAACATTAGCGATTAATATTACGTTATGAATGTTGCAGCATGCAGATTGCATCATTAGTGGGAAAGAAGACACAGCATTCAGAAATGTTTTTCTTGCTGCAGGTGACGGACAGGTGGATTTTGACGAGTTTGTGACGATACTGGGACCTAAGCTCCTCTCGTCTGACAGCAGAGAAGGCTTCCTCGGCAGCACTATAGACAGCATCTTCTGGCAGGTGTGGAAAATAACCTTTTTTCTACTTTTTACTAGTCTTTTTTGCTTTATTTGAACTTTTGTGGCTTCTGTATCTGCCAGTCCCAATGAACCAGATGTGATCACTGTGCTATACTTTCTTTAAGTATAATGTAGTAATATGTGCAGTAATGGTTTAGTTTGAAAACATTACTGCAACAGCTCTAACACTGCAACAAAATCACACAATTGTCAAGTGGCAAGTCAGTATTAGTGAAGAAGGCATGGCATCTATGTCTGTTAGTGTGACCAATACCACTGTTATTTCCAGTGGATAAGGTGTGGTCTACATGTCTGTTAGTTTTAGAGAGGGAGGTGTGGTCTCTGTGCCTGTCAGTGGAAGAGTCAGAGAAATGGCCCCTGTGCCTGTAGAACCCACTGAAAAAGCTGTCTTTGTTTGTCCTAACTGCATCTTACTTGCATAAGATTGTCGTGTCCTGTTTTCAGATGTTCACTGACTTAAGTTTAGTAGATGATATAGATTTTTCCTAAAAGAAAGTATTCCTTATTCAGAGGTTGCTCAGAGATGTTCTATATGGGTTCTTAAAATAATCTGGCTAAGGAAGTGCCCATGATGGAGTTAATCGGTAAATACCGCTGCCTTTAAACACAAAGCAGTTGCCTTTAAGTGCTCAACTGAGTACATGCCTCTGTTTATGGCCAAAAATATGTGAATTAGGGCTGTAACGATTCTTTGAGTAACTTGCTTTGTTTAGTCCATTTAACTAAACACGGAGCACAGTGTTTCCCACGGATCACTATTACTGACTCACCACCTGCTAAACTCTGTGCTGTGGACAGGGAACACAGAAGATGCTGCAGAATGAAAAATAGAGGAATGGGGAGAAAACATTGAGGGGCGCAAAGAAGATTCAGGCCAAAGAAAATGGCAGAAAGTTTTAAAAGTGTGGAATCATTTCAAAACATAAAGAAAACACTGAGACAGAGACAAGAAAACCACATTGTGGTACTGTGCGATATTTTATAAATAAATACAATAATTACATAATACATAAATAAATATGAGTTTCATTAAACGAATAGTTTACCATAACCTACTCTACGCAGCCACTGCGGAGGGACTCTTTGAACGCTCTGTATTTGTATTTTGATGTAATATGGCAATTAAATGCATTAATGGGTTTAGTTTTCACAAATATTCTTGTAAGCAATTTCAGCTATAAAAATGTTAATAATTTTTAAAAAGAAAAGCAAATTACTTGTTTATTTTAAGAAAAAGTATTTTTTCTCTGTGTTGTTTAGTATTGCTCATTAATTAAAGAAAAAGTACTTATCCGAATAATCGATGAAATAATCGAATAGAATACTTAATTACTAAAATAAATGAAAGCAGCAGCCCTAATTTGAGTGAAACTACACAGGTACATCTGAGGTCTGAAAACATATGTGTCCAGTTTTACTGATAACTCCTCACTACTCCTGCATAACTCATCTGTGAATACAGCACTGTGTTTAATGCCTTTTATGTGAAAACATGTTTACATTCTGGGCACGTGGAATAGACTACTTGGGAAGAAAAGCCTGTTTCCATGGATTATAGCTCCTTTAACTCCCCCTACACCCCCAACCCCCCTAGGTCCCCCAGCCAGTCCCCTGCATCCAAAGTCAATGATGACCAGCCAAAATGATTCATTCCTCAAATCCAGGCTTCAAACTATAGACAGAGTGCATGACTACAAAGGAAAGCTCCTCTAGAAAGACATATAGCCACTGTTTCCTTTCCAAGAGCTCCTCTGAGGGAATACCGAAGGTGTTACAGAATGCATATTAATTGAATGGTGCACAGTTCAATGATTTAATTTGAATCTGGATTTGGATGTCAGGATAGTGTGGGGATTTTTAAAATGTATTTAACCATCATTCATTAGCATACGTAAGTGCAAAATCAATAAATGTATAAATCAATAATGGCAGAATAAAAAAACAGTAAAATATTCTGTTTTCAAACACAGCCATATGAGTCGCTCGACACATATGTCTGTTTGTGTAACAACAAGGTCACAGACACTGCATGTCTCCGGAGTGATTTAAACGCTCACCTCAGCACACACCCAGTGGGACACAATGACTCATGAATGAAAGTATAATTCAGGTAATATCTTCACACCTGCTGAGCTGCATAACAATCACCCAGCATCCTTGATGCACACAAACAATCCCTCTTATTGCAACTGAAGTTCCCATATGGGTTTAATAACACTACAGCGACAAGCAATATTGCAGTTATGAAAAAAAAATCACAATCATTCATTCATTCAATTTAAGGTTCATCAGTTTTTTTACTGGATGCATTTTAATTTTAGATAGAATATTAATTGATGTATAAACAATTTTTTAAATAATTGATAATGATATCGTCGCCATTGTCATCATCATTATCATCCATCATGGATAGTCGTTGTCTGCAGCTATAAGAGCACTTTTTCAATTTAAATCTCCTAGTTTGTGTGCTAAATGCACAAAAAAACCTTTGCAAATAAATAAAAATAGTTACTTTCACTTGGATTGTTACCTGTGGCAATTGATGCACTTTAAAAGATTTGTATGTGTGTGTATCAAGTCAAGTCAACCTTATTTCTATTGCGCTTTTCACAACGTGTGTGTGTGCGCAAGCATGTGTGTAAGTTTTGCTATTCTCTCAGGTGCTGCACTCAGACAAAGTCGAACAAGGTCAGAAATGCAATGTATCTGATTTAGATTTTTCTGATGCAATATCTGAATTCTTGTGGGCTTCCCACCAAATTAATTACATTACAAATTGTTTTCTGTCATGCTTTGAAAACGGAAAAGCTCTTTGACATTGAGAGAGCATCCCTAGACACAAATAGCGTACCCAATTTTGTCAGTGGAAAATAGATTACAGCCCAATTCTCAGGGCTGTGTGTTCTGAGTCTCATTGATAAATACAGTATAACCTTTATGCTTCAATTTGCTTCTATTCTTTATTTTTAGAAGGTTTTTTTAGTAAACAAATTTTATTGACAACAGTTTTGTCATTAAACATTTATATGAGTTTTCCATTATGTGGTTTGTCCTCCTTTTTGCTTTAATGACAATATAAACTCGATCTGGCACTGACTCCACATGTTTATGCAAAATCGTTGATCTATTTTCGAATAAAAAAAATCTATCAAATGCATGTTTCACTAAGAGAGATTAGGAAAATATTACATTTTCATAATATTGCATGATTACTTTCTTTGTTTTAAATACATGTTACTTTGGCCAATTTCCAATTTTACCTGAAGATTTTTCATAACTGGATACAAGCATGCAGCAGTATAAGGTTTGCCAGTGTGATTTATCACATGGAACAATTTCTTCTCTGCTTGAGGTTTGTATGTAACATTTACAGGTTACAAGATGTTATGTTGGCACCAAGCTGGTTGTGAATCGATTTATAAGGGCTGGAGTAGTCTAGTTTGCCATGTCGCATTCATCATATATGCATACATAGAGAGAGAGAGAGAGAGAGAGAGAGAGAGAGAAGACAAAAAAAGGTGTAAAAGCTAATGTGTGCATTATGTGTAAAAGCCCATGCTCTCATTTATATGCTCAGTCAGGTCTAATGTTTAAATGTGTGTGCTTTAAAGATATGTTTTATCCTGAAATTTCACAGCACCACTGGAACATAAAAGACAAGACTCTCATTAGTGGGACTGTTTTAAAAAAAAAAAAAGAGAGAGAGGAGAATTTTAACATCCAACAAGCTAATTTGAGAGAAAACCAGAAAGGAATGAAAGTGCAACCATTGTGGGGTTTTTTGTTTTCAAGCACATGGACCACTACACAAGCTTTTGTGCTGTTAGACTGTAAATTAGCTAGCAGCAGCATTTTTATGGCTTCTCACACAGCATTCATTTGCCTTCGCTTCTATCTGAGTGTTATCAGACATTCATGCTAGCATTTTATCAAGAATTTTATCCAGCTATGGAAGCTTATCTAGCTTAGTTAATTAGTTTAGGTAGCTGGCTAGCATTATTTACTGCAGCTTATTGGCTTAGATGCTTAGATTCTAGCTTATTATAAACATTTTTGAAGAAATAATCGAATGAGACAATATTTTCGACCCATTTTAAAACATAAGCAAGTGTAAAAGAAAGTACTGATATTTTGTTCCTGGTAATAATCTGAAGTTGCTTCTCTGTTAGTTTTCTTTACTCAAAGAATATAGCTGATTAGATGTTGTTCTAACGCCGAGAATGTTGAAGTGTTGGGAAATGTAGAGAACCCTTATGATTTTTTATCAAATTAAAACTAGCACAGTCATTGCATGTGTGTTTAGAATATTGGGATCTGCATGCAGAGTTTGGTTTGACAGCCTCAAAAGCTACTTCGCTAATTGCATTCTCCTCATATATCTTGCACAAAACGAAAAGCAAGACAGGTCTGGGTGAGTCAGCTGAGCGTGTTTTATTTTCACATCCTTCATTAACATAAAACCCTTCAGCTGAGATGTGATGAATCACAGTATGACAGAGTCCGGTTGTGTTTATAGCTCATAGCTGACTATTTTTGATCTGAGCAATGAAGTATAATTTTAAGGAAAGGACAGTTTAAAACTAAGACTGCTATATTAAAGTTTTAAAAGCATATTGTAGCATTCACTGATGCTTTCCAATGCAATGAGGAAATCACTTATGTAATTAATTTTAGTTCTTTACTTCATCTTTGCTTAATCTTGAGTTTGGCCTGATATGGAGGGGATTTTTCTCAATCATTATATGTGCGAAGTTCTATGCGAATCAAACTGACTTTGAATAATATCAAGCAATAATTTAGCTTGGGTTCCACTGTATGTATATATATATATATATATATATATATATATATATATATATATATATATATATATATATAATTTTAGCTGTACCATGTTCATATTGGTCCCATATTAGACAAAGTGCAAAGAAGTGCAGCCTTTGGTTGTTTTTGTTTTTTTAACTAGAAATGTTACAATATTTGTGTTATGTTGGCAGGGTGTAATCTAAAATTTGTCTAGTTCATGACCAAATATTACATGGGGTACAGTGAAAAAACAGGTGAGAATCTTCTTGTATTTATTACCTTTATACAATCAAATATAGCCGAATGCATTTTTGTAATACCATGATGCTTAATACAGATTTGCTATCTGGAACCGAAGGTCATGAGTTTAATTCCCAGCCACACCAAGCTGCCACTCCTGGGTCCCTGAGCAAGGCCCTTAGCTAAGATAATTGTTAAGGGCATCTGCCAAATGCCATCAATGTAAATGTCTGTATGCTATAATATTGAATTGTCTTGAATGTCTGTATGCTATATTGTAAAGATTTCCCTTTACTAGAACTAAGGGGCACAAGCATGTTTCAGCATGACAATGAAGAAATAGCGAGGAATGGCATGGAGTAATTTAAATACTCTGCACTGAGCCTTGACTTCAACACCACTGAACACCTTTGAGCTGTAATATTGACTGCACCTCAGACTTCCTCGCTCACCAGTCAGTGTCTGATCTCACTAAAGATCCTGTGGCTGAAAGCATTCTCAGATGATTAGATACTGTTTTAACAGCAAGTAGGATTAAATGAGAAATGGGATGTTCAACATATATCATATTTTTGGCTCTATAGAGTCTTTTGAGGCAGCCGAAATGCAGAAACAGTGTGACATGACACACTGTAAAGTGGAGTTCCACTGTTGACTTATTTTCTTATTACATGCCCTTTCATGCTATTCCTTATGTAATACACCAAGAATATTGAAAGAAGTTGGTATTTCATAGTTGGTATGAGTTGGCAATGGAGAAAGTGAGCTTTTGAGAATTTTGGTTCCTTAATCTGGAGTCATTGTCAAAAAAAAGGGGTGAGAACGCCAGGTCAAAAGTTCAGGATTGAGTTATCTCTAGAGCAGGGGTCAACAACCTTTTTGAAACTGGGAGCTACTTCTTGGGTACCGATTAATGTGAAGGGCTACCAGTTTGATACACACAGTTTTCAGTTTGATCTGAAATACCAAATTTGCTCAATTTACCTTTTATATGTTATTATTAATAATTAATGATATTCATCTATGTGAAGACACTGATCATGTTAATGATTTCTCATAATAATTATCAACAATGATTTAACAAAGTAGGAAACAGCTATTTTTGGAAAAGGCCCAAAGACAAAGACATTAAAGTAACTATTCGGTTCTTTGAAATGCATTTGGTTTGCCAAATTATGTGCTAATGAATCTTAACTTATTTGACTGGGTTTGGTTGTGCACTCGTGCTCTAAATTAGATTCATTTGTTTGTTTTCCAGGCTGAACTTCAAGCTTAGCAGTGATGTTGAATTTGAATGATTTTTACAGAGATTTTTCATAAACTCACAGACGCTTATTAAATTAAAATGACCCTGAAAAGTGTGCACTGCAGTTATGAAGTTTCAAACCAGGAAACATTAGCATTGCAGTACATCTGTATGCTTGTACGTGTTAATGTTTTAGTGTTGCTGGCTGGCTGATGTCATATTAGCATTATAAGTGGGAGAGTGTTTGGTGTCAAGTACTTAGCAGCTAGCAGCAGCCAAGAGTCAGATCATAAAGAATGGCAGCAAGTGCGGCTAATGATGATGAGCATAAACGTGAATGAATATGGGAATATGTGGTGCTGCTGGTGGGCTGATAAACCCCACACTCTATGCTGTAATAGCCCTGCTTCCAGCGCCACTATGCACTGTGAAACACCATCTGTCCAACTCACACTTCTCCAAATGACAGTAGAAGCTCTAGGGATTGAATTTCAGGGTTCTACTGCCTTTGAAATTGATTCCTGAAAAATGTGTGTACCTGTGAGTGAGAGAGAGAGATAGAGAGAGAGAGAGAGAGAGAGAGAGAGAGAGAAAGAGAGAGAGAGAGTCTATTTAATTCAAGGTCAAAGATTAAGTTATTGCCAAAACATACAGGTGCAATATCACATGGTAATGAACCATTGAGTCACCAGGTCTGAGCTGATAAGAATTTTTATCTGGTGGCCTCTGATATCTTCACGGAATAATACAGCATTGATTGGACGATGAGATTAAGAAGGGAATTGTGTCGGAATGTGGAGAACTAAATCATCTGTAGACAGTATCTATGAGGTGAGATTAGTGTATCGTAATTTACTTGTATCCATGAACTGAATGGGGACTGAATGAAAAAATATCTTAAATGCTGTCTAGTCTTCTCAAAAGAGCTGGACCATGAGGATCAGTATAACTGTATCTATCAGGTGTTAAAGTATATCCCTGAAGTGACAAATTCAGTTCTAAAAGTTACAACTATATGTTTAAACAGTTAACTTCTTTCTGGGATGTCCACTGTGTGACCGAATAAGGCATTTATCCTCGAACAACAGTCATTGTAACTACACAGGCTGGTTAACACTCTAGAAAACTGCTCTCTAGATAATAGTTATATATGAAA
Source organism: Silurus meridionalis (assembly GCF_014805685.1). Lineage (NCBI taxonomy): Eukaryota > Metazoa > Chordata > Actinopteri > Siluriformes > Siluridae > Silurus > Silurus meridionalis. The sequence continues at coordinate 17,319,883 of NC_060898.1, forward strand.
TAAATTCTTATATCTGGGCCCTAACACACAACCCTGTCATTGATTGCTTTCCCATCATTGCACACTAAGAAGGGTTTTATTCCTTGTATAGGGCAATAATTTGTCATCACTGCCAACGTTTCCCCTTTACAGTAACATGTAATGCTGTAGAGTACGATGTCTGCAGAGTGCCACATAACTTCTTTTATAGCAGCTCTTTTTAAAATTAAATGATCAAGCATTGTGCATGAAAATAAGAGAACGAAGGAGCAAAGAATTAAAGATTTATTAAAAGTAAAACGTGTACTAAAAGCTATTTACATTATAGAAAACAATTGTTTTTAGTATACTTTTTACTCTTAATAGTATGCTCTTTTATATCTGTAAAATATTTGTGGATACATGTGCCCTTAATACATCATAGCTAACAGCTTTTCCAGGGGAGTGGAGGAATGTGGTGAGGTTGGGGTGGTAGGAGAATGTGGGTGTTAAAGGTTTGTGTATTCTTGAATATTAATAGCTTAGGGACTTTTTTAATAGGGTAAATGTTTAGAGGTGTTTATCAGCCAATTGTTTTAATGGCATCTCTCCAAGGCCATGCATGGACATGGCTGCGAGGTATGAACGAGAAAGACAGGAATGAATGGGATAGACAATCGAGTGGAGTTCCTCTTTCACACATGATAAATGTGTCTGGACACCTTCGACATGCCACTTCCCGCACTCGTCTCTGCACTCCAGGTCAGCCAAAGACATCTGCCTCTGACACTTCACTTCACGCTCCATCTCTCTTCATGCTCAGATCTGTCATGACTTGTTTCATGCAGGGAAGGCTGTCTTATGGATGGCAGGCTGGTTTAGAGGTCATTGTGCCTGTTTTTTTTAGGAGAATTTTGAACAATCTTTATTTAGATAAACATTTAATACTACACTGACTACACTGACTAAACAATGAGCATAAGGGTATACTACAGTTGTTGTGACAATGTAAATTGTAAGAGTAATAAAAATCATTTAGACAAATGAGGATACATAGGTGCTTAACCTTAATCTAAACTCATTTTCCTTCCCAAACATTCTGTTTCCAAAACCCCAATTCCAGCATAAAAATCTTGAGGGCAATGATCTAAAATAAATATTGCATTCTACTAAATATTATAATGAAATTGAAGTGGCCATGGTTTCTCTCATTTATGATTTCATATTATGATAGATAAAATAACTAAAAACTTTATTCTGTAATCTGCCTAACTAATGCAGTTAAATTTTCAAAGTTTGAGTTCAGTGAATCCTATAGAACAAACACCAAATTTAAGAATAAGAAGCAATAAAAGAGTTTGAAATTGTATCAAATTTTTTATAATTATAATTGAAGCAAACCAAATTCTACAGTAAAATTTACAGTACTTGTTATTTAACTGCTATTTCTAAATCTGATGAACAGATTTTAAATTGGTTAAAACTTGGCTTAAGCATAGACTTGTGGTAAAAGCAATCCGTATATATGAAATCCTGCTAAGTGAAGGATGGATTGTACACTTGAAAACTTGATATTATCTATGATTAGTATAGAGTTATGTGACAGTGTGTCCGCCAATGACTAAACAAACATGCACAGTGGTACAAATTGCATATGTCTGTAATGTTCTATATAGTTATTACGGACTGGTTTTCCTGTTACATTTAGTGTTTGAATTTTTCGAAAGCAGTAGCCTTCAAATTTACTCAAAATCTCTTGTATTCTTCATATCTCTGGGCTGTGTGGTTGAGTGGCTAGCTGAACAACAGTCTCACAACATGACACAACAATAAAACATACTAAAATTTAAGATTTGGCATGGCCATGAGGCAAAATGTGTCAACTTCACTCTGCCTGGAATTGCTTAACATTTAACAGAGTTGTTTTTTCTCTGACATGCCTTCTAAAAGATGCTGCTCAGTAGGTACACATTTTAGAATGTTAACTCCAGGCTAAAGAATTTGTATTTTAAACAACTGTCATAATGTCCATACTGTTCTTGTAGCATGGTTTAAATAAAATCTTTGTACTTTTTCCCTTTTTACTTTTGGAGGTAACCAAATGTGGCCAAACATTTAAGTTCAGTAAACTCTGTAGTTTTTAAAAAACTTGCTTTATGTAGGGCAGAAAATGTCAGAATTTCACCATATGAAAGTTCGTCTTTGGGAGGTATACAATTAGTGTCCAACTTCCATCCATCCATCCATCCATCCATCCATCCATCCATTTGTTCATTTTTTATATCACTCATCCTGCACATGGTTGCCTTGGGGAGCCTGGAGCCTATCCCAGGGAACTTTTAGTATCCATCTTAATTTTTTATGTTGAAATCGAGGACAGAAAAAGGACAATATAGAGATTGCGAACTCATATACTAAGTCATCTTGATGCTACTTCTCTGGTGTGTACTTTGTATCGCTCGTTGTTACTTTATCTATTTTTTGGCCTCCACAATCAATTACTTAGGTATTTTCATTTTCTTCATCTCGCTTCCATCTATACTATGCTATCAGGCAAGTAATTGAAGTCTAAATCTACCCACTGCTGAGCAGTTATGCTAAATCAATGACCTGCAGAGAGCTGTTGCACAGTATGTAAAGAAATGTGAATAACGAGAAAGCTGCGTGTGCCGCTTGGACATAGAGTATACATTACAAACAGCCTTCTGTCATCAAACTATTGATTTCACTGTGTGTTATTAAATGTGGTGTGGAAAGCAGGCAGCCTGTAATAACCATGAAAACAAGTGTGTGGAAAGAATGCTGAGTTTGAGTTGAGGAGGCCTGTGTCAAATTTCATTTGAACACAATCCACTCTGTTTTGGCGTATGTGTTTTTCAAGAAACAGATATGTATCATTTCAAAAAGTATGCATCGGATACATGTTGCTATTTGTATTGCAATTTATTGTTTTTAACATATTTGAATCGGTAAAAAAAACTATTTATTTATATTTAATTATTAGTAGATGTGCAATGCTTTTTTTCTATGATATACTTTTATTATTTTGAAAGTGACCAATATTTTAAATTTTATATGTAGATTTAACATAGTGGAGGTAGAGCTGCATCTTCGTGGAGAAATAATACATACATATATACAGAAAAGAGTGCAAAGGGCCAAATCCAAATTCATACAATTGACCTTCATTAAAGACTCACAATTTGTGTTATTATTAAGCATGCTGTGAGAAGTTTGGTGGTGTTCGCTACTACTTCCAGTATTCTGTAAAACATTTTTGCTTACATTTCACTATCACTTATCAGGTAGGAAACATCCCCCCTTTAATTTTCTTCCAACAGACAACTCATCTGTCACTTTCTTGCTGACTAGCTCTCTCAAAAAGGCATGAATTTAAACAAATCGTTCTATAATTCAAAGTATCCTAATTCAACTTTCGTTAAACCTACATTAAAATGATGTCAGGCTTTTGCAGAATCCCATGAGGCCAGTTCTGTGTTAGAGCTCCGAGTCTGCCTGTAAGAGGGAGAGGCAAAGCTGCAGGTGCTTCTAGGTTCATCACTCTACATGCACTTGTTGTGTATTCTGCTCTAGATTTCTGGTCTGGTTAAAGTAGGCAAGTAATTAATGCAGGTGTGATGTAGTTTGGTTCATGGTTAATAGATGTGAAGAGTTGGTTATAAGCATATTATTTGTGTATTTTTATTGTCCCAGCCTTTATTAGGCCACAGACCCAGAAAAAAACATGCTAAACTTTACACAGACAGCACAGACAGAATGACAGACAGTACACATAGCTCAGGTTCGAAGGTGAATATAGATGTTTAGCTGATATAATGAAAGTGATAGCTGAGACTAGGTTTCACAGTGGCAAGCCATCAGGGCCAGCAAGGCCTTCTCTGTCAATCAGAATCATTGATTTATGTTTTAATATATTTTTGTCCATGAATATGTATTACATTTCACTCTATTCTCCTCATGGTGTTTCTCTCAGGTGCACTGTTGCTGCTGTGTCAGAGAGTGAAAGTTTATGTCGGAGTTTCTTTCTAATCAGATATCAGCCATTACATCACGTACTGCCGCAAAGCCAGCACTGTGAGCACTGTTATAAACTCTATGCTGCCTGAAGCTGTCACTTTAACTAATCAGACTGCATTTGGGTCACTCCAGGGCGCCCTCACAGTTGTCAAAACACGTCGCCATTTTCACGTCCATTAATGGGATGGTTGTCAGGCTCACAAACCTCATCTGCAGCTGAAAAAAACAAATATATTCATGTGTATTTAGTACCTTTTTTTCATTTCACAATGGCTGATAGTGGAGAAGAAATTGATTTGGTCACACACACTTACAAGGACATTCACAGGACTGACCTTTTAAAAAAAAGCTGGACATTGTGGAGGAAAGGTCAGCCAAAACAGTTGTTAAGCTTTTTCATAAACCATTTAAACCTTTGCATGTTTTCTTTTGTAGAATTGGCACAAAAACACACAATTTGCCTCAATTTCAAATCCCCAGGGAAACCGTAATGCACGGACAAAAGCACAAAAATGCACAGAAAAACTGGGGTCATTTTAAGAGGTTATTATATTGATGCTTTTTCTTGAGATTATGTATATGGGTGTTGCAGCTGTGGCTGCAGTAAAAGGAGGCATGTGTTCATTAAGTTTCTTGCTTTAATAATGTCATTAATTATCTCTGTATGAAATACCTGACTGTGGTGCAGTGCTCTGTTATACTGCATTTCTGTATCGGTGGCGGGCCGTGCATTTGGTGCCTGGGCTTTCAGTGGGGACTTACCTAATACAACCACTATCACATAGCAATTATAGAAACCATCAATACTATAAAAAAATACAATATAACAACGTGTGGCATTACAGAGAGAGAGAGGCATTTCGCATATGGAGGGTGAATACCATTTTACTAAAGCAAGAAACCCAGTTAAGATTCCAAACATCTACACTACAACCGCAACTGTGCCACCCACATCATCTGGAGCAGTTAAAAATCAATATTTGTCTAATAACATGGCAAAAACATAAAACATTTAAATAAATTTAACCTACTCTTCAGAGATGCATAATCATAATTTGCACCGCTCCTCAGAGGCTGTAAGACAGTGGTACCACTTGTATTCTTTGGTCTGGAAGTGGAGAACAAACCCTTTCCCAGGCTGAGAAAAACTAGCTAGCTTCGGGGTTGGCCGACCTCCTCACGATGTCTAGCTTTTCTTCAAAATGGATTTTTAAGTATGTCCAAGACCAAATCAATTTCTCTTCCTCTGTAGGCATAAAAAAAGTCTAACTTAGATGTATTAATGTGTGCAGAGCACTACAGATGTGTTTTGCCAGTCAAACTTGGCTGTAACAGTTTCCCTCTGACCAACCAATCAGAGGATATAAAAATGCTGACAGTATTCTGGACCAGCTGGCTGGTCTTGTGAAGCAAATTTGAAATATGATTGGTTAAAAAAATAGATTTATTTCTTATAGAGACTATAGTAAAAGGGCCAGAATTACAGACTTTGAAGGCCCTGGGCAGATTGACATGGTAGCACAGAGAGGATGAAATCTGATTGGACAAAATAAATCTAACATACCGTATTTTTCGGACTATAAGACGCTACTTTTTTCCCACGTTTTGAACCCCGCGGCGTAAACAACGAAGCAGCTTATTCATGAATTTTTCCTGGGTTTTTCCCGGTTTCACAAACGTCAATGAAATTTCCGAACGGAAACAAAAAAAACGCACCTCACCTGTGTTCTGAGCTGCACGGCATCGGGAGAAAAAAAGTTTTTTTTAAACGCACGACGATGCCAAAAGATAACCTCCAGAGAGAAATAGTTGTGAAAGGAAGGAGGAAGACAGTGAACAATGACTTTCTTGGTGGGCTACTGTTTAGATACAAGCCGTTGTAGCGCGTTAAGTCTGGGTCATGGGAGAGCTCACTAACTCCAGTTGCAACAATAATCATATAAGCACAGACAGGTTTCCAAAACTCGTACTTTTTTATTTTCATTGGCAACAGCGTTATGGGTTAGTCACAGAAACTTAGAAATGAGCATCAGAAAATAATAAACACATAATCCTCGTCTCGAACACCCGCAGTAATAGCGGAAAATGCAGTGCCAGGCTATTCCCAAAATACCGCTATTGTCAGGAATCCCTCTGCCACGCCCCCTTCGGCGGCTGTCTAACCTCTGTGCTTCAGGGAATACCCTGCTCCTTCTCTCGTGCGTGCCCCGCCCACACAGAGCTCCTCACGATCGGGCTTCATTGAGAACACCTGAGGCTTATCCACACACTCATCACACCGCCTATATAAACACTTACTTCACACACACTCCCGGTCAGTTATTGTTCGTATGTGTGTGTTATGCTCTCGCTGTTCCCAGTACGATTTTCCGTTTCTCTCAGCACCGCGCTTCCCTTCGCGCACCCTTGGATATTATAACGACCCGCCTTGCATTCGGTTCGGTGCTTTGTGGGCCGCGCTCCGTGAAGCGCACCACCGGATATCTCACTCGTTGCAAGTGTTTGTGTTGGCAGTGCCTGGTATTTACAATAAACATTGATTTGATATACTTCGGCTTCCGCCTCAGCTTCCCGCATTACAGCTATGCAGGCTTATATATGGGTGCTCTTTATAGTCTGGAAATTACGGTACACATACTGGAAGCAGTGCAGCCAAAAGAAATGCTACGAAATGAAGAGAATAAACTGTTGGGAATAAATTAATACAATTTCATGGAAATATATTAGAATTTAGGTTGTAAATGTAGGTCAGTGCTTTTGAAAGTGTTTAGGCCAGCAGAGAAGGCTTTGCTTGGGCTGACCGTATAACACTATTGAAAGCTTAGTAAAATAAAGAAGTTTCATAATATTGATTAAAACTGTAAATGTATTTAAAAAGTGAAAAAAAATCCACCTTGCCACTGAACATTTTTCAACATCGCCATAACACATAGTGTTTAATTGTGTGAATATTGATTGTAATGGGTTTAAGATAGGATTAGACAAGTCAAATTTAAATATGTTTAGGTTTATGATTTTAGTAGATACGGTAACAGATTCTCGAATGCTTTGTGGATATACGGACTACATTTTCCCTGTAGTGTATGTGTTAGGTCATGGCAAGCTAATGAATTCAGTAAAAATTTAATAAATGTAATTCAATTTAGTTTCAATCTAAAAGCCGCATGTGTGCATAGCTGAATATAAAAGTGTCAAGATGAATAAAAGATATATATGACAATAATAAAAAGACATTGATTTCCCAAGAATATATTATATTCCTGTAGGTTATTGCTCTACATTGCTTTGTTTGTATTATTTTATAATTACTGCACAGATTCTAAGAGCTGCTCAGAGAGGATGGCTTCTGGTTGCTTTAGTGTTTAAAGATTCAGTGCATGAATCTTTTGAATGTTTTATATAAGCTTAAGAAATGTGTGTAATTGTTAATGCATAAGTGAAAGCTGCTGGATAATAAAGACCATATAAAACACTTTTTTGACTCTGCATTCAGTTGCCTGTGGACAGGATATTTAAAAATCACTGCAAGGCTGTTTCAAGGATTTTGTGAGATCTCAAGGACTTGTCTGTTTCTCTTTGGTAATAAAGTCTTGAACCATTGCGAATCATTTTCAAATTGTCTGACCATTGCTTCTGTTCTCTACAACCTTTATGAGACAGAAATGCATTTGTACATATAGACTATCTGAGTGAGAGAAAGAGGACAGTGTGGTGGTTGTAATGATAGACATCCTGGAGAATACTGCATGTTCCCATAGGTGTAGTGTACGAAAAATGGCTGCTTATATAATGTCCTGTACCTTTCCTGTCAACTGGTCAAATGGCATCATAAATCAGTGGAAGTAAAGTAATAAAAAATTAAATAAAAAATCTTTCATGTTCTTCGGTTTGTCCCTTTATCATAAGTTTCCATTTCAGTGCAGCAACTCTTACTGAGGTGTCTCAGTATCGAAGTACAACAGACTCATTTCACCATTCTCTGCTTCATCCTTGTCCATTATTTAATGTAATCAGGATACTTCATTTCACGGTACCTTTAGTTTTATTTCATACTTTTCAAAATAAATTATAGCTTGACAAGATGAAGGTTGTTGGAACATAGCATAGGTACCTACTGCAAATCGTTGACAATCTGATTCACATGGTCTGTACTGGCATGTTTTTGTATATCCTTTTAAGGCTGTACAATTAATTATGTAGTGAACATTTTTTCAATTATTCATAATTACATTCATCTTCAGTTAGTGCTTCAGCCAGTCAGGGTCATGGTGGCGCGATTGGGCAGGATAAGGGAATTCGCTTTGAATGGGATTACAGGCTATCAGAGCCACCATTCACACACTCATTTATATGTAGCAAAGATTACACAGGTTCATGGGACAAAGGCAATAACACAAGCTCAGAAACACACTCAGGAAGCTTGAATTTATGACATGGTCATGGTGTCCACTCTGCCCACCACTGTGCAACCCACATTGTCAATTTAATTAAGCATAATCAATGATGATATGTATGGCATGGACTGTTTTCGAGTATTTATTAATTATTATTGGTTAGCGCAATTAAGGAGCAGTGCTATGGCGATTTATACATTACCTGGTTATAATGAAGGTCAGAGTGAGGAAAATGCCATTTTCTGCTGATTTTATATAATAAAATGTTTTTTTTTTATAGTGATTTGAAAGTCGAGTACAGTAATCGTAATGATCTTTTCAGGTGTTAAAGTGCACTCCATCCAGCAAGAGATGTAATGCCATTCACCTGTGCTCTTTCTCTCCCTGCAGTTTGACATGCAGCAGATGTCTCTGGAGGAACTGAAGCAAGTTCTGTTCCATGCCTTTCGGGACCATCTGACAATGAAGGACATCGAAAACATCATTGTGAATGAGGAGGAGAGCCTGAAGGACAGCTCAGGAAACTGCCAAACTGAATTTGAGGGAGGTGAGTGGTAAAGATTGCTGGCACGATACTTTACTGGATTCACTGGATCGCTGGCCGATAGTTGATGATATTTCTTATCCATGGTTTTAGTATATACTATAATGCTGAAAAAAATCTTTTTTTTATTTATCGCGGTTGACTGAAAGGTCAAAAACAACAAAACGAATAGTAATTTTACATTCAAACTGTGATGTGCACATCATACAGCGGTGCCCTAGTTGTTATAGGCAATAATTTCATGTTTCACGTATTTCCTCTCTGCTGCTTTTTTGTTCATATTCATTCATTTCATTTGCCATTTGGATGTGCAATGTGCCACAATGAAAATGGCCTTTGGTTTCACTCGGAACATTACAGTGGATGAATAAGACTAAAACTAGGGCAAGTGTGACAGGAAGACAGAGATCAGACAGACAAATAAAGGGAAAGAAGAAGAATGTGATCTATTTCCTCACAAGGATGCATAAGTAGTCCTGTTTTTTCTTTACAAGGCTGCAAATGGTAGAATGAGTGAAATAAAAATGAAAGAAAAACCCCAGGTGAGAGAGAGAGCGGGGGGGCACAAATCTGATTCCTTAATCAGAAAGGTGAATTAGGAGTAGATTTAAGTGTATTTGTAGATACACTTCCAGCCTCACTCTGAGAGATCAGGAGAGAGACAGATGGGCTGCTCTTCTACTTTTTAAAGCCTCACAGATTAGAAAGCAGCAGAGGTCTTTTAGCTTGTCTACAGGTGAGAGACATAAAGTAAAGCTTAATAGCTTTTACCAGTTGCTATAAACTTCATCTAGAATGGCTATGGTCTGAGCTGAGGACTATTAAGCAGGGCAGTCTGATGTAGACAATGATGATCATCTCCAGATTTGACAATGATATTGTCTTATCAAAAACTTTGATTGTTTTCACCTACAAATTTCAGCCACAATTTTTTTTTCTGTTTGACTCTTTAGTGCACTCCAAAGGGAAGAATCGTCAAACATGTGTCCGCAAAAGCCTCATCTGTGCTTTCGCGATGGCCTTCATCATTAGCGTCATGCTCATTGCGGCCAACCAAATGTTGCGTAAAGGTATGGACTAGCTCCGTCCACTGTGACCCGTGAGTGATATTACCTCTGCTCCACTTATCTAGCCAAACAAGACTGAATATGTCGCTGACGGTTATCGCTTTTGTAATTGGGCTTGCAGTGAGCAAGCGTCCCACTGTGCAGAAGACACCAGCCCACTACTCTCTGGATTTAATGCACTCTAAAGACTTCTATGCATCCGGTTTTAAAGCATATGATGAAGTACTTCTTTCTCAGAAGAACCCAAGTCAACCCATGGATGTAAGAAAAGGCAAAAACTAACATGACAAAACTCAAATAACTGTTGTTTTACCCTCCCTTTATCTCTCTGACAGGAAGACACAAGGGCTTCTTTCTGGTGCCCTTTTAATGCAATAAGATTTTGGGCCCCCTCTTGTATTTGTGCGTGTTTATCTCACATCTTCTCATCATCTCCAGACTCTCTCTGAAACTGGAGTCATGAGGAGGATTCACCATTCACCAGTATCTCCCATGAAGTTCAGCTCATTCTCTGTATTTGAGCATGTGCATGTAAATTTGCTTCAGTTCAAATAACGAGGGACCTTTTCTTCGGAAATTTACACACTGTAGCAAAGCACAATGACAGAAATATTCCATTCAATTTTAGAAATATAGGGCTTTAAACAACGGAAATAAAAGCGCTATAGAAATTAAATTGAATTGAAATTAAATATGATACCATATTTTCCAGACAATAAGTTGCTCCAAAGTAATATATATATATATATATATATATATATATATATATATATATATATATATATATATATATATATATATATATATATACATACATACAGCATATGCTGTATTTTAATTTTTGTCTAGGCAATTCTTTGTTTAACTTTCTTTTGAGTCACAAAGAACACCAATGGAAATTAAAATGACACCTTCTTTCAGGCAATATTTATTTGAATGTATTTTGACAATCATGCAGATTTGGGTCACACAGACAACATGATAGCCAGACAGACAGACAGACAGACAGACAGACAATGCTTCCTTATCCTT